>NW_007730925.1:95679-106918 GCF_000696425.1 Galeopterus variegatus | reverse complement strand
TATTTATTTTTGTCTTTTGTCTTTTTCCGTGTCCGGCAACGGATTGCAACCCTCAGTGTTGCCCCCGTACCGGACTGGGGACCGGCAACAGGATCGCAACCCTCGGTGTTGCTCCCGCTCCTCGCTCAGCCAGTGAGCAGGAACCGGTCTGTATGTGGGAACCGAACCCTCGGGCGGGAGCGCCGCCGCGCTTCCCAAGCGGCACACTATCCAGTGCGCCACCGGGCCGGCCCGGTAATAATCATTTTTAACTCATTGTCTGCTCATAGCATTATTTTTTGTTAAAAGAACTTGATTAGTGTGCTATTGCTATTGTATTAACATACTGTTATTCTTTGGCACTGGCCTTCATTTATTAATGACTGGTATTTGAACTGTTTAACCTGGTAAAAACATTTGACTGCTATTTCTCACTCCAAGTTTGTGCTATAATTATTGTTTTCCTCTATTCAGCATAGACACAGAATATTTTTAGAAAAAGACTTCCAAAATGATAAAAGCTCTTCTCTTCTTTTTTCGAAATTCAGGTTATTGGTCTCTAACAAAGTTCCAAATTTTGTAAAAATTGTTATTTGTTCCTGTTTTGTAGTTGAGAATTCTGTCTTTATCTTACTAGTAATTAAATATGTACAACAGAGCAATAGATTTAAAATGTAGTATTTAGAAAGTATAAGAACACTATAGTCATTATTTATAATTGTATTGTTCTGATGTAATTTTTTCAGAGAAGTCCTATATTTTATACAGCTGCAAATGTTATTTGCAAAACAACTAAATCCGTATCATTTTTTATTTTTATTCTGTCACGGAGAAAATTATTTTAATTGACAATTATGCTTTACGGGAACCAAAAATTACCTCTTTAATGTATTTTTGGAAAAAAATTAACGTCTATAATGACATGTAAGTCTCTTACCTATATTTAATCTAATACTTTTATTATAAAATAATATGATTAGAACATTATTTCTTTTAACATGTATAAAAATTCACTGGTATGTTTACATGCCAATTCTAATGGCCTTGGAAATGAAATCTCTTCTACAACTTTTCTAAAAGTAAACAGATTTTTCTATAGGGTAACCTAGAGAGAAAGTAAAACTGTCTTTTATTACTTCTCTCATACAGTGTTGTCAAAAGATGCTGTTCTTACATGGATTCTCATATACTAAGATCACCAACAAATAGTGGGGTTTTTTTTTAATGAGAGAACTCACAAAGGATGAAGACATTAATGGATTATTTTTCAAGGTAATTTTGACAATTACTATGGAATTTGATTTCTGCAGTGTACTAGGATCTATTGATCAAATACAAAGCCACATGTATGAACTACATTCGATTCATCTCTTGTGGAATTACTGTTATAAGTGCATAAATGATTTACCATAAATCATTGAGGGCTTTAAACGTGACATTACTCAGTATCCCCTATACAAACTAATTTAGAATCCAAGGAGAAAATAATATTTTATGTCCCCCAAAATTGGTTTGCTTTCTCACTTCTGATGATAATCATACAATCAGTAATTCCCCCCACCCCGGTTGCCAGGAAGCTCAGTGTCCAATTATCTTTATCTTTATGATAAGTATAATTGTATTCTTCTTTTCTAGAATCACAATTTTTATCTTTTCATATCATTATTTCATTATTAATTATCAGTGATCAGGCAAACAAAAGCACTTTACCCTATGCTGTTTCTGATTATTCTTAAATTATTTTAAACTAAGGATCGCATTATACTCCAACCCTTGACATCATTATTCTACAACTTAAATTAGTGGAGTTTGAATTATTAATAGGCAAAGCAAAGGTGTGGAAAAGAAATTAAGTCCTTGGAACATAAGAACATATGGAGTAAAATAATCTGTCTTAATATCTCAAGGGTTTTTAAAAGTTTTTTAGATTGCCTTTTGATCTGAGATCCTCAAGGCTGGCTAGCATATTCCTCTTTATTCTGTGACATCAAATCTCCTTATCCCCTTGTTTTGAAGCAATTTGGTTTGGTGATGCAGCTCACATACAAAACCAATAAGAGACAGTACTGTGTTTCTCTAAATCCTTATGCATGATCGTATTGCAAGATGAGTATCAGGGTGAGAAATCATTTGGATAAAGTAAAATGAGAAAATGAATATATATTTATAATAACATTACTCATTTGGCATTTGTTTCTGTGGGTACAAATCAGCTCTATTTCCTTATAATTTATTGTATAAAGTTCTTCTTATTACAGAGAGGCAAATTGTTTCTTGAAATACGAGAGTACTTCAAAAAGTTTGTGGAAAAACAGCATTAAAAGATAATATGAAACTTTCCATGAATTTTTTAAGTACTCTCATATTATCTTTATCCTATCATATTATATCAGTTTTAAATACAGTTATCATCAGCATTTCTTTGAGAAAAAAGCAAACTGGTTGTTCTCTTCCTTCTTCTGGATGTTAACGTGCCCCCATGGTATTCTTAAGATATTATGAATCATTGACCCTTCATTTTCCTGCTTGGGTTAAGAGGGATCACATTGTCATCCTGAAGGGGCTGAGAAACAGAGAAACGAATCATCCTTTGTGTTCTACAAGTGACTTTCAGATGAAAGAACAAATGCTATTGGACATCCCAAGGGGCTGCCACTGTGCCAATAAAGATAATATATGAATTGACGATCCCTGACAGAGAATATTATGTTAGTGATATTTCAGGAAGCTGTGCAGCCATTCTGTGATATTGTTATATTTGAAAAAGGGACCTTAAATATTAAACCACAAGGAAAACCTTTCATTGGAAAGTGGCTTCCGAGTTGAGGAAATAATAAAGAGGTACCCATAGAATATGTCAGGAAGTTAACACCCGTGACTGTGACATTGTGTAGCTTAGGAAATTTTCACTCTAGTTAGGATCATTTGACTTTTTCTCTTATGTAGATTTCCTCTCTGTATTTCATTGATTTTAGTTATCCACACAGCTCTGCTCTATTAAGGTTCTCCTTTGATTCTGACACTGGAAATCATAGCAAGGCAATTAGGACCTGGGCTCCTGACATTTCTCCTAAATTGGCATTCACCTTTAGCCACTCATTGTCTTAACTCTGATTGCTTCCCTCTGCCCAGGAGACTTGATCTCTCTACTTCATCTGGCTTTGGCATCTTAATTGATCTACTTTCTGATTTTGTCTGGACCTGCTAGGTTTCTGGTTAATGGCTTATCTCCTCTTCTAAGATCCCTCTTGTTCCAGCTGCCTACACAATATCATTATCCTGATCTCAGCCGCTTTCCTAGAATTTTCCCATCCATATAGCCCCTTTACCAGCTCCAAAGAACGGTGTCTCAAAGAAAATCTTGTTGAACTCCTAAACTGACCTTCCTTCTTGTGTACTTTTGTTTTTCACCTTACTTCTTCCCTGAATTTTCTTCCCACAGCATCCCACTCCAGCCTCACCTTACTGACCCTGCACTGTATACTGAGAGCCTCTCTTCCTTCCCTCTCAGTAATGGTTACTCAAAGTTTCAGTGGTATGCAGGAGCCAGATTTTATCAGCTCACAAGAGTTGATTCTTAAATATTCAGAAATTTTATGAGCAAGTTAATGCACTAGAAGCTTGAAATTGGTCATGGTAGCAAACACTACAAATCAAAGTTTTCTCTTCCCTCCGACCCAATCCCCCAATGCCCACCCCACACCATTGGTCTTATTCTCCGATATCCATCCTAAGAGGTAGAACTAAACTAGAAAAAAGTATTTTAATCTGGCATGTAAATATATGATAAAATCCCCAGCGAACATTTGTATTTAATAGGAATCTACTGAAGAATCACCTGAACTTAGTATTTCCCAAATTTAGTGTCCATCAAAATCACCTAAGTAGCTCATAAAATTGTGGAAGTCAAGGCTCTACCTCAAACTACTTGTAAACAGACTCTTCTGCGAACTTAGTATTTCCCAAATTTAGTGTCCATCAGAATCACCTAAGAAGCTCATAAAATTGTGGAAGTCAAGGCTCTACCTCAAACTACTTGTAAACAGACTCTTCTGCATGTTCACCTGGGCATCCTTTTGTGAACAAGCTCCCTACGTGAATTAAAGTCCAGAAGTTTGAGAACCACTGAGGTGGTAACATTTACACTATCAAGAAACTTGGGAATCATTCAGAAGAGCCCTTCCTATCACACCTTGGAGATGACTATCCATTATATTCTAACTATGTACAGGTGCATGTAAAGTAAACAGCAATACAGAGCCTGTACTCAGCCACGTGACACTGACACTCTTTTCGACTTATCCCATAACAAATTCCTAAAGAGTGACAAAAGATATAAACACTCTTATTTTCAAACTCCAAGGATTTTCCTCCAGATTTTGTTAATTTTATTGGGATGTTATACATAAATAAGACACTTCAATTGTTTTCTAAGCCTCACCTACCTGAAGGTTATTTTATTATTTTGCAAAGATATTAACCCACAAAGAAAATGCTCCTAAGAGTCTAGATAGTTCTATGTTGTCTTGTCTATGCACAGAAAAATTATTTTGATTATTTTTTTTTCAAAAAGGTTGGGTCTAAATGCTGTTCTTCAAAACAGCACTTAAAAGAACAGCATTTAGACCGAACCTTTTAGAAAAATAATGGATGCTTACCCATTCTCTTTGTCATTATTGATCCTCATTTAAAACAAAATGAGAGAAAAGTAAAAAAAAAAAAAAGGCTAACAGCAGAAAAGGAAAAATGGATGCAATGATCCCTGAAGTTTAAGTAACAAAGCTCTTTAAGTCAGTGCAATTTTTTTTTTTTTGCCCTCTTTTGACAGTTTAAATAAGATGTATATGCTGGTGGATGTCTCGAGTTTTAAATGATGAACCAAGGAGTGTAATATATCAGAGAAGCGTTCCTCTGCAGACATTTTTCTGAATGAGGAATGTGCCACCCAGAATGTGCTACAAAATGTTAATGGCTTTGAGGCTATACAAATTTGAACTTTATTGAAATGTGCTAATAATGAGAGGGATTATAAAATTATATACTGGTTTGTAGAATAGTAGGATTGTGGCAAGAAAAGCACAGGAATAATATATCATCTTGCCATGTAGAAGGACCCCAGGCATTCAGCAATCAGTGAGATCAGTACCACTAACCTTTCCCTTGCTGTGGTTTTTCACAAACGTTAGCAGCTAGGGGAATTGAGCTTGACTTTGATAATGAGATTAATAGCTAAACCACGAGGCAAAAATGGCCAAAGGGAGCAGGTAGTTTAAAAACTCGTATTTTGTTGAGCTTTAAAGTCAATGGGTCGGTTGCATTTAACCACACTGCTCCCTTCTCATCGTCAGCCCTAATCAAGAGAATCACTACTGAATAGCAGGCAGGGATAGAATCCTCTCCATCAAAGTTTTGAAAGTCAATAACTGCCATTTACAAAATGGCCATTTTCTACAAGGAAACTCAAAAGAGCCATGCTCTCTCTTATGATATATGTGTCTGAGTTTGTTATTGTGATGCTCATTTCTGGCTTTTTACATGGGAGCCATGCATGTTCCATGTTTTTTGAAGCCTTCCATTTTATCATCACATTATATTTTGTGGACTTCAGCTTCAGTTTCATCTGGAAAGCTGTCCTTTTAAGCTTCCATTCATAATTATATTCTTAAAAGATTTATTTTTTAATCTCATTCTCAAGCTGTATGTTACCTTCTGACAAAATATACTGAGGGTTTATATGGCATGGTCTCCACTCCCAGAAGTCATACTTAATAATCCGTTAGTCAATTCTCATATATTTTGGTTTTGCCAAAAATAAGCTTAAAAAATGGGGCACCATTGAGATGGCAATAGTAGGTAAAAATGGGGGATGTTATTTTAGACAGATGGAGCAAGCTAAATCCCAGATGCCATTCTTCTTTTGTGAAGATATTGCCATTGCTCTTAGCTATCCATTATTCGCCCTCACAAAAGTGTTAAGCTGGAAAATGAATCCTGCCATTTATCTGCGGTGCTCACTTAACAGAAATGAATGCAGCTACCACCTCCCAACTCTAAATGATATGAGATGGGGTGTCTGAGTTACTCACTATAACCTTGACAGGGCATCTCATCACTTGTCTGAGAGACTCAGTCAGTCATCATCTAATCACAAACTGAGAAAAAGTAAGCCTGGAATACTCTGAATCCAGCATGGAGAATGGGGATTATATTTGAGGACAATTTGATTGGTTGGCAACAGATTGCAGATTAACGAGACAGAACTCAAAGATTAGAGGGAATTGCTGGTTTGGACTTCAGATCACCTATGTCTACAATCTTCTGTTATTATAAAAATAACAGAGTATTATTTTGCTGTTGATAAACACAATCCTCAACATCAAGGTAGTTGCAGTTTTGTTCAGATTTCCTCTTTTCTTCCTTCATGAAGTCAAATTTTTAGGAGGGTGATATATTAGGTCAGACATCTTGGAAAATATGTAATGAATTTAAAATTTTACTTCCATTATTTCAGTGTAAGTACAAAGTGGACAGCACAATTTCAAACAATAAATAAATAAACCCCAAACTCACATACATTATGATCCCATAAAAAAGGGGTAGCTTCAGGCCAGTATTGTCAAGGTGAACTACTCAGCCATCTAAAATAATATTTGCTAAATATCCAAAAGCTTACACCTCTGATTATCTCTACCAGGTATGGAATATTGTCTGTCTGTTTGAGCTAGAAATCAAAGAATACCATAAATGTATATGACTAAAAATATCATTCAGTCTAATCCATTATCAGAGTTTAAATACGAAAGACATTGTGAAAGTATTTATTTAGCAAACACCTATGTAGTGCTAATTATCTGTAAGCCACTGCTCTAAGAAATTTTATAAATATTAACTTACTTCATCTTTATAATAACGAGTGAAGGTGCTACTATTACACATATAGGTGAATAAACTGAAATATAGAGACATTAAGCAACTTTCCCAGAATCATCATCTGGTAAGTGACAGATACAGGATTTAAACCTAGGCAATCTGCCCACAAAGTTCATGCTATTTTGTAACTCATGAGAGTCAAGACAAGAAATTTTCATGCTCAACAAATGTCTTATTGTCTGACCTCAGCAGTTTGGTGACAAAAATTCAATTTTTCTATGTACATTACAATGTTCTTGCTCTCATGCTATTTTGTAACTCATGAGAGTCAAGACAAGAAATTTTCATGCTCAACAAATGTCTTATTGTTTGACCTCAGCAGTTTGGTGACAAAAATTCAATTTTTCTATGTACATTACAATGTTCTTGCTCAAATAGTGGCTAATATTAATTGAGTAAATACCATCATTGTTCAAGATGGATTTATATTTTATCATTTAATCTTCACAGCAACATGCATGGCATTTATTTTTGTATTTTACAATTAGAAAATTGAAGATCAGAGAAGTAACTTTGCCAAGGTCACACTGCAAGCAAGCACACATTCTAGTCTGCCTGATTCCAAATTGGTCAAAACTCGTGCATATGACAGCTATTAAACCTAAATACCCCAGAGTGCTTGCATGTAGGTACTTAGGTTTTAGTTACTAAGGTTTTAGGTAGGTTACTCTCTACCTCATACCACAATTTCTGAAAATTGTGTGTAATTGGCTGAATTAATCTGTAGATTCCTTTAGGAAAGTAACAAACATATTTTTGGTTTCCCTAAATACCCTAATTAATGGCTTACACTTCATATTTCCCTAACGATGCTTTGGTAATTATCACATACTCGGGTACTGAGTGACCATAACTAGTCATCAAGAAGGAAGAAAACCTTTAGACAAGGACATAGAGAAATGTTTATCAAACTATAAATTATAATCTCACATGTGAAGACTTTAGTCAATTGAACAAATTAATATTTTATCAGTCCAAGTAAATTAACATTTATTAAAAATCTCTAATAATTTGGGTCAAAAGAGCAACTGTTTCCTTTGACTATCCTTAAATTGAAATGCCATTTTGAAGCTTACTGCTTCTAAGCTCAGGCTAACTGCTTTTATCCTATGAGATGCAAATGAACTGGAGCATCTGGGATGTGGAGGGAGGGAGATAAGTTCATGAACTCTGTAGCCAATCTGCCTAGTTGTAAATCCTGGCTTACACACTTACTTGGACAAGCTATGTAACTTCTCAGTGCCTCAGTTTCCTTACCTGTAAATGAAGATAATGATAATGTATCTCTCATAGGGCTGTCATAAGGATGAAATGAGTTACATATTAAATAAAATGTTGTGGAGTATACATAAAGCAAATGTATTTCACGGGGCATGGTTTTCCGAAGCCTTGTAGTTTCAGGTCTAGCCTAACTTCTTAAAAGTGTGTATAAAATGTTAACCTTGCAAAAGAAAGGAAATTTTCCCCAGGCTATAGTCTCTGTTGTAAGATAAAGAATTGTAACACAGCAAGGTTGTGATTCAAAGACAGACAGGTTACTGATTGATATGTAACGATACTGGGAAATTGCTGCAAGGAGAGAGAATGTTTGCTAAGATCAAGCTCTTGTTGGTGGATTGACTTAACTTCTTGCAATTTGCATTACGGAATGTCACCTTGCTTGTTTTACTGAATGTTACCAGCTTCTATTGTTAAACTTGTTAAACTATACTTAGCAAAAACCCCACCTATGTTCTCTTCCTGTAACTTCCTGGTCTGGAGAATAAATGTGGGAAGAGAACCTCAATTTGGGGTTAATTTCCCAACTGGAAGGAATGCCTCACTCTGGAAGGTTCTGGGAGATTAACCCCTTCAGGGCTTCTCACTGCTCAGAAGATATGGGCTTTGAGTAATCTTTTGTGGCTCTGTCACCCAGGGGAAAATGGGTGACAAATCTGTGGGAAGCAAAGCAACAAAATTTGATACATGATAATTGTTTGATACTATTATAACTGGGTATTAATATATTTTTAACTTGTTTTCTAACAGTTTTGCTCTCCCTTAAGTGGATGCAGTAAAAATCGTTGAGTTTCCAATACTGACTGAATTGTTTCCTTAACACTAACCTAAAAGACTAGTGAGCAAGCAAAATCTAAGTACCTACATACAACCACTCTTGGGTATTTAGTTTTAATAGGTGTCATATGCACAAGTTTTGACCAATCTAAGCTGACATCACTTATTGATATAATGAATATCTATTTGCTTTTAATTTCAATAAATACTATCTTAAATATTGGTTGTCTTATAGTTACTTGAAAGATTACCTAAAAAGGAAAATTAGACGTGAATGAAACTTCCATGTGCCTTTGATCTACATTTGTTTCATGTTACATAGCCCTTTGTCAAATGTAGACTAATTTTATTTAACATTGTCATTAATAAGGAAGTCATGTGTCTCTCACATTTTAAGAGTTCTGCCCACTTGGTCCAGTGCTAAATAACATTTCAATGCCCCTAGTATAGAAAATCATCAATGATTAGCATTTACTGAGTTGTAAGGATACAAAGACCATCACTCTATGATCATCAATAATGGTTAAAAAACAGTGTAATCTCTGTCTCTTAGCTCTATCTAGTAATACATAATTACAGCATTTGTAATAATTCATAATTCAGTATTCATTAGGAACTGGAGGTCTCACTTATGTGGCAGAGTGATAATTTATCTATCATCTAACTATATGTACATTTTTTCTATAATGTCTCTTTTTGTTTCTCTACTCACCCATTATTCCCAAATTAAAACATCTCAGTCTTTCTTGGCTCTTTGTTCCAGGAGAGAGAGTCAACAAATTAAAAGGCAGGGGAAAAAATGTTATACTCTGAGATTATATCTCCACAAACCTTGGTCCTTAATGTAAACTGAGAGGACACCAGGCATATAGATTAGGAAATTTTCAGCTATTCTTGGCTAGGCTTCTATTATCTCTGTCACTATAATAGCCCCCAAAGGCTCAGTTCAATCTATCTCCATTTGCTGAAGTGGCCCAGGCAGAAAAGCCAGCCCCAGGATGAAGGGGAAAGGAGAGGAAGAAGAAAAGTGAGAAGCTTTAGATACTAGGAGTCCCTTTCAGAAAGAAGGCCAGACCTGGGAATTGTGGGAGGAGCCTTGGGGAGGAAAAAGTCCTCTGGAAGTGCTGCAAGCCCAACTGATACCTGAGGAGCAGCTCTACAGGAATAAAGCTGAGGCAGCCTCACTGAGATTTCCACTCTCTCAGGGAAGCAGAGCATAAAAGGATAATTCCCATGTCTCCAAATATGCCATAAATGTGTCACTGAGAGCTGTGGGGCACAAAAGGGCTGGTTGAAAAGCAGTAAAGGATGACTCACCATCACACCTGAGTGAATAGATGACAAGAGGGTCCGCCTGCCCTTTGGCACTCTCCGAGGCTCCTATGACTTGGACACAGATTCATGGATCAAGAAGGACCCTGTGAAATTCTCATCTCAGTTTCTTCCATTCTAGCTGAATGGTGATGTAAAAGAAACATAAAATTGAGTCATAGAAATACTTATAGTTCTTAATATACTTAAATTTTGAGGCCTGAGATTTGTATCATCTACCATGGAGATAGCTCTCTACTGTCCTAGGTAGCTCTCTACTGTCCTCTTTGCTATCATCACTACCCCTGCCATGGTAGATTTCTCAAGTGCTGATGCTCTGCTATTATTTTTTTCCTCCTCCTCTTCCACTATAATGACCAGGTCTTTCTAAAGGATGTGCCACTACAAAAACCACTGGGTCACAGTGATGCATTTCTTTCCTGTGTGTACCAGTCCTCTTTCCCAAACCCACACACTCAAGACTGGGAAAGGGAGGAGTGTGTGTGTTTCCCCAAATGGCCTGATGGCCAGACATCCCCCACACTGCCACCCTGCTCTCTCTGCCTGTAGTGCAGTGTAGTATTGAGCAGTTTGGCCCCATCTCTCAGACTTTCACTTCACTTACGGCTATTATCTTTCGGGGAACAATGGTTTCTACCTCCAGTTCCATCCCTTGAGCAAATCCTTTTTTCATTTGCCCACATTATATGTCTCTGACTTAGACATATTAATTTCCAATTCTCTCTAATGTGCGACTTGAGACACACCCTGGAGGCAGGGCTGAGTGCCTGTTTCAGAGTGGCTGGTCAGTTAGAAAGGGTCAGCTAAATAACATCCAGAACATTCTAAAGCACTTAGGTAGTTGATCTGCCTATGGAACAAAGAGGATCTCTTGATAATGATGGGACTTAACTCCGAAAGCCAGCCTGCTTGACTCATGGCCAAACACCAAATCCTGTGTTTC
>NW_007730925.1:93714-95635 GCF_000696425.1 Galeopterus variegatus | reverse complement strand
ACTTGAGACACACCCTGGAGGCAGGGCTGAGTGCCTGTTTCAGAGTGGCTGGTCAGTTAGAAAGGGTCAGCTAAATAACATCCAGAACATTCTAAAGCACTTAGGTAGTTGATCTGCCTGTGGAACAAAGAGGATCTCTTGATAATGATGGGACTTAACTCCGAAAGCCAGCCTGCTTGACTCATGGCCAAACACCAAATCCTGTGTTTCCTGAAACATTTAACCCCCTTCATCAAGGTGTCTTCTGTCCTTGAGACCCCCCAACAGGAAGTAGATGGAGGAATAATTTTAAGGTTTTTCCCTCATAGATTTTTTTAATATTAAAGTTTAACGAGCTACTTCTTTTCTCAAATGATTAATTTGAGAACAAAATCACAGTAAATATCTATTTTCTTTTAAAATTTTTTTATCAATATACAATGTAGATGATTTTGGTGTCCCTTTACCAATTCCTCCTTTCTCCCTCCCTCTCTTCACCTCTTCCCCATTGACATCATATCTGTTCACTTGACAAGTTCAAGGAATTAGGAATTAGTGTGATTGTGTGATTGTTGTGTCTTTTTTTTTCATGAAGGAAAACATGCCATTGTGTCAAGGACATAGTCTAGGTTTGCAGATAAAGTGCCCTTCAAAGGTCTTATGTCCATGACTTGCCTGGTGGTGTTTTGGTCAGTTAGCTGACCTTGCTTGTGCTGGTATTCAGGCTTATTCCTTACATGCAGGACTAAAGATTCTTATTTACTAAGCTTGAAAAAGCTCCCCAATGAAACATAGTATTTCTGAATATACAGTTTAAATGGATTGTAATCCATTCACTCTCATTATTAAGTTCCTTATTCACTTGTGTTTAAGCCCTTCAAGGACAAGAATTTATTATCGTAACTATGATTTAGTTAAGAAGGCTTTACATCGTTGTGAAGAATTTGAGTCTTTATCACTAGAAAAGGGATAGATATTAATTCTCTACTTGGTTGCTAAACATAGGCACACATGGATTAAATTAATGCACAGTCATACAGATTTCAATATTACATTTTCCTCTAAATGGTACTATAAATACTTACTTTGGAAGAATTCCATTTTAAAAAGATAGCTGAAAATGAAGTTAACATATTTATATTTTCCCATTTTTGCCAAGCCTCTACAGAGTTGGTCTGTAGAAAAAAAATACTGCCTAACCAAAATTATTTTAATTCTTAACACATGACAGTGTAGTACTCAAAAAGTAGTTATTTTTTTCTACATCATAACTGACCTAGTCACTTGAATAAATGGCAAGATCTCCTAAGCTCTAAAATGTCTTTCTAGTATAGCTTTCCATCATGTTGTTGATTACTCCTGTTACCTGTCCCCCCCCAAAAAATCATATGACTGAAACTCAGGAGAATAACTTGATTCTTATGTTTTCTTCTCATAAAAGCTCATCAGAATTTGCAGTATTTTCAGAAATATTAAAAACATAAGAATCACCATAATAAAACCTTTCCCAGTGTTTGATTAAGAACAAATCTCTTTAGCCTTTAAGAAATTTTCTTTTCCAAGATAAAATGTTATATTTATTGTCGTATTTATGTATTTCTTAACTACTTAAAGTGTAAAACTCTGATAGTATTTTAATTAGGTTCCCATCTTTCTTATGTATAATGTAGAGCTAGGGCTAGGTCTGACAGACCCCTCAAGCCCACTCACAAACCCTTCACATGCAGGTCTACAAGCTAGGTAACAGGAAAAAGGTTCTTGGAGCCGTGGTTGAAGAAAGAACAATCTTTATTTCTAGACCCGAGCTCTCTGCCAATCAGCAGTTCAGAGCCACTGCTTCACACACTCTGAAGAAAACACACAGAATAGCAACAAGCTAAAAATACACGGGCAGCGTCGCTCCCGCCCGAGGGTTCGGATCCCACATACAGACCGGTTCCCC
>NW_007730925.1:92501-93472 GCF_000696425.1 Galeopterus variegatus | reverse complement strand
AAAAAAAAAAAAAAATACACGGGCAGGCATGTGCACTAACTCCACCCCCACACAACTTGTTTACAAGGAATGTGCTGCACCACCCCCAACTTGACCTGAGGTGAGGGGGCCTGACCAAACTACTCCATTTTCCTCACATGTAACTAACCAAGTTTTTTGCTGTTGTATCCTAACCCCATTTTTCTCATAAGTACTGTATTATTTCTTCTCTTTAAGCTTTCAATTGATGTAATTACTTAATTTAATTAAGATAATTGAAGATTTGCTGGCAATTGTTAGGAAATGATAGAGACAGATCTTGTGTACCCATACCCAGTTTCCTCAATGGTAGCAGCTTGAAAGACAATCTCCCAAATGGGATAATGACATTAATGACAGAATATCTTCACCCAAGGATCATTCAGGTGGCCCTTTTTAGCCACATCTACTTCCCTCCCACTCCAACCACTTCCTTAACTTCTCCAACCACTAATCTGTTTTCCATTTCTATAATTTTGCCATTTCAAAAATGCTATATAAATGAGATCCCAGTATGTAACCTTTTGAGAAGGACTATTTTTTACTCAGGATAATCCTCTGGAGATTTATCCATGCTTTTCCTGTGTATCACTAGTTTGTTCATATTTATTGCTGAGTATTTCATGGTATGGATGTACCATAATTGTTTAACCCTTTATCTGCTGAAGGATGGCTGTATTGTTTCTGGTTTGTGGCTATTATGAAAAAAGCTGTTAGAAACATTCATATCCAGATTTCTGTTTTAATGTAAGTCTGCATTTCTCTGAGGTAAAAGTGGAGGAGTGCAGTTGCTGGATTGTACGATAGTTGCATTTTTAGTTTTTTAAGAATCTGCCCAACTATTTTTCAGAGTTACTATAGCATTTTCCATTCCCAGCAGCAATGTATGAGTCATCTAGATTTTGGCCTCTTTGTCACCCCTTGGAGTTTTCACTTTTTTTTTTTTTTTTTTT
>NW_007730925.1:87704-92268 GCF_000696425.1 Galeopterus variegatus | reverse complement strand
CTTTTTTTTTTTTTTTTTTTAGCCATCTTGATATGTGTGTAGAGATCTATCATTGTGGTTTTAGTTTACATTTCTCTAACGGCTAATAAGATTGAACATTTTTTCATGCACTTAATTCTGTGTATCCTCTTCAGTGAAATGTCTCTTCATATCTTTTGCCCATTTTCTAATCAGATTGTTTTTTACTGTTGGCTTTTGAGAGCTATTAATATTTTCTAACTACTAGCTCTTTGTCAAATATGTGCTTTGCAAGTATTTTCATCTATTCTTCAGTTTATCTTTTACACTTTTAGCATGGTCTTTAATGGAGCAAAAGTTCTTAATTTTGATGAAGTCTGATTTTTCAACTTTTTCTCTTATGGATTGTGCTTTTGGTATCAAGACTAAGAACTTTCTGTCTACCCCTAGATTCTGAAGATTTTCTCCTGTTCTTACTCAAAACTTTTATAGTTTTATGTTTTATCTTTAAGTCAGTAACTCATTTCAAGTTAATGTTTGTATAGAGTATGAGACTTAGGTCAAGGTATTTTTAATTTTATTTATTTATTTATTTTTTCTTTTGCCTGCTGATGCCCAACTGCCATGCCTCCATTTGCTGAAAAGTCTTATCTTTCCTTCATTGTATTGCTTTTACACCTTTGGCAAAAATTAATTGGGCATATATTTGTGTGTGTACATATTTCTTGGTTATTTGTTCTGTTCCATTTTCCTGTTCATATGTCTCGCCATCAATACAACAGAGTATCAGTTACTTTATCTATATAATGCACCTTGAAGTTAGGTAAATGGATTTCTCCCACTTTACTCTTCTTTTTCAAAATTGTTTTAGATATTCTAGTTTGGGTTTTTTTCTCCATCTAAATTTTTGAATTACCATCTCCATGTCAACAAAAATCTTGGTAGGAATCACATAAAACCAATATATAAAACTGGAAATAATTTTTATCTTTACTAATTTGAGTTTTCTAGTGGGTGAACATGCCTCTATGTTTATTTAGATTTTATTTGATTTCTTTCATTAGCAAAATGTATTCTTCAGTGTTCAAGTCTTGTGCAAGTTTTGTTAGATTTGCACCTGATTATTTTATTTGCTTGAGCAGTTGCAAATGATATTTTAAATTCAGTGTCTGCATGTCCATCGCTGGTATATAGAAATTCAATTAAATTTTATGTTTATTTTGTATCCTGTGACACTGCTAAAATCACATATTAATTTTAGCACTATTTTTCTAAATTTCTTGGCATTTTTTACACAGGCAAACATCATCTGTAAATAGCAACTTTTTTTTCTTCCTTTCTAATGGGTATACTTTTACTTCCTTTTCTTTTCTTATTGCATTGACTAGAACTTTCAGTTCTATGTTGAATAAGAGCAGACATATTAGCCTTGCTCCCTATCTTAGGAAAGAAACTTAGTCTTTTAGCATTAAATTATATGATAGCGGTAGGTTTTTTTATAGATGCTCTCTGTCAAGTTGAGGAAGTTTCCTTCTATTTCTATATTTCTGAGAGTTTTCACAATGATGGGTGTAAAATTTGGTATGTATATATGTATCTATACACATGTACACATATGGAATTGGCTGATATAGGCATGAAAATTTTCTTCTTTAGCTTATTGATAGATTACATTATTTTCAAATATTTCACACATTGGAATAAAACACACTTGGTCATGGTATATAAATTTTATGTATTATGAAATTCTATTCGCTAATATCTGCCAAGAATTTGTGTGTCTATATTCAACAGAGGCATTGGTGTCTAGTTTTCTTTTTCCTTTGTCTTTTTCTGGTTTGTAGTTCCCTTTGTGGCTTTGTATGATTTTGGCTTGAGGATAGTTCTAGCTTAATAAAATGAATTGGGAAATGTTTTTCCTTGTTATTTTCTGAAAGAGATTGTGTAGAATTGATATTAATTATTTTTATACATTTGAAAGAATTCTCCAGTGAAAATATCTGAGCCTATAGATTTTCTATAGTTTTCAAATAATTAATTTAATTTTCTTGATAGTTATAAGGCTATTCAAGTTATCAATTTTATGTTGAGTGAGTCATGGTAGTTTGTTTTTTCTAGGAACTAGATTATTTCATCAAAGTTGTCAAATTCATATGTATAGGGTTGCTCACTGTATTTCCTATGATCCTTCTTCTGTGTGCAGGGTCTATAGTAATATTCCCTGTTTCATCTTATTGATAATTTGTGTCTTCTTTCTTTCTTTTTTTTTTCTTCATCAGTCTTGCTAGAAGTTTGTAAATTTTATCAATCTTTTTAACAAGCTAGTTGCTTCATCTCTTTTGTTTCTCTGTTTCAATTTTATTGATTTCTTAATTTTATTATTTTTTTTCCTTTTAATTCACTGGGATTTATTTTGCTCTCCTTTTTCCAGGTTCTCAAGATGAAAGCTTAAGCTACTCATTTGAGACTTTTCTCCTTTACTAATGTGTGAATTTAGTGGTATAAAATTCCATCTTAACTCTGCTTAAGTGTGCCCCACAAATTTTGATATTTTTATTTTTATTCAGTTCAACATATTTTTTAATTTCTCTTGAAATTTTAAATTAATTTCTCTTCCTTGTTGACCCATGGATTACTTAGATGTGTGTTGTTTAGTTTGTGAGTGCTTGGAGATTTTCCTTTTACCTTTGTTTTTGATTTTGACTTTGATTCCATAATATTCAAAGAACATACTTTGTTTGTTTTCAATTCTTTTAAATTTGTTGTGGTTAGTTTTATACCCCAGAATATTATCTATCTTGGCATATGTTCTCTGGGAATTTGAAGGTAATGTATACTCTGCTTTTGTTAGGTGGAGTGTTCTATAAATATTGATTAGGTATTATTTTTTGTTGCCACACCTTTTTAGTGAATTTATCCTTTATCACTCTGTCTCTGGTAATTTTCTTTGTTCTAAAGTCTACTTCACCTGATATTAGTATATTCATTTTTGCTTCCTTTTTGTTGTTATATCTAAAGTGAGCTTTTTTTTTATAGAAAGTATATATCTGAGTCATGTTTTCTTTTTTTATCCACTCTGCCAGTGTTTGTTTTCAAGTGGCATATTTAGACCATTTAAATTTAATGGATTATTAACATGTTAGAGCTTAATTCTGCCTTGCTATTTTTGGCTTTCCATTGTTCTCTGATTTTCTCATTATTGTGATTTCTTTTCCTTTCTTCCTGTGGCTACTTGAACAATTCTTATAATTCTATTTTGATTTATTTGTAGTGGTTTTGAGTGCATCTCTTTATATAACTTTGTAATTGTTGTTCTAGGTATTACATTATATATAATGTGTATAATATATGATATATTATATAATGCCTCTGTATGTATCTATGGATATATTCATGTATACATGTATATCTTGTCAAAGTCTTTTAATGTTGTCACTTTACCAGTTCTAGTGATTATAGGAAACTTATCACCCTTTACATTCTCCTACTCTTCTCTCTTCTTAACAGAATTATGTGATATATGTCTTAAATATTTGCTATATATACATTTAGAACATCAGAGTTATAAATTTTGCTTCAAATCTCATATGTAATTTAGAAATCTTAAGAAAAGAAAGAAAACTTGCTGTACTTATATTTTTTGCTTACTGTGCTCTCTCTTTTTTTCTGATGTTCCAAGTTTCATTATTGTTTTAATGTAGAGAGTTCTCTTTAGCCATTCTTTCAGTACTTTAACTGATGATAAATTCTCTTAGTTTTCCTTTATCTGAGAATGTCTTGATTTTCCCCACATTAATGAAAATGTTTTTAGTGGGTACTGGATTTGGGGTTGACAGTTCTTTTCCATCACTACTTGAAAAATATGGTGCCACTTGCTTTTGGCCTCTGTTGTTTGTTTCTAATGAGAAATTCATTTTTATTTTAATTGTTTTTTCTCTATAAGTAAGATTCTACTTTTTCTCTGGCTGCTTTCAACAAGTTTTCTTCATCTTTTGTTTTTAGAAATTTATTATGATGTTTCTGGGCAAAAATTTCTTTAGATTTATCCTGCTTGTGGTTCAATTAGTTTCTTGAATCTGTAGATATAATTGTCATGTCTCTTGTCAAATTTGGAGAGTTTTCTTAGAGTACTTTTTATTTCTTTGAGTACTTTTTCAGCTCCGCCCTCTTTCTCTTCTCCTTACAGAATCAGATGACATGAAAGTTATATTTTTTGTTATAGTACCACAGGTTCCTGAGGCTCTGTTCATTTTTTTCCATCTGTTTTCTCTATATCTCTATGGTAATTTCTACTGTAATGTCTTCCAAATCACTGCTTCCTTCTTCTGTCCTTTCATCCTCCTGTTGAACCTATACACTGAGCTTTGTATTTTGACTATTATATTTTTAAGTTTTAAATTTTCTATTTTGTTTTTTCTTTACATTTTCTATTTCTTTTCTGAGACTTTCGACTTCTTGTTGAGGCTTTCTGTTTTATTCATTTGTTTCAAGTGTTTTGCAATTGCTGTGAAGCATTTTCACCATGGCTGGTTTAAAACTTTTTCTCAGGGGCCGGCCCGGTGGCGCACTGGATAGTGCGCTGCTTGGGAAGCGCGGCGGCACTCCC
>NW_007730925.1:72091-86704 GCF_000696425.1 Galeopterus variegatus | reverse complement strand
AATTTTCTATTTTGTTTTTTCTTTACATTTTCTATTTCTTTTCTGAGACTTTCGACTTCTTGTTGAGGCTTTCTGTTTTATTCATTTGTTTCAAGTGTATTTGCAATTGCTGTGAAGCATTTTCACCATGGCTGGTTTAAAACTTTTTCTCAGATAATTCTAACATCTTTGCCATTTTGATGTGGTATCTTGGATTTTTTTACCAGCATGTCAACTTCCTAGTTCTTGGTACAATGACTATTTTTTTTATTAATATCTGGACATTTTCATGTTGTGTTATAAGATTCTGAATTATATTTAAATGTTTTGTTTTAGCCACTCACTCTGATGCCTTTCTCTGGCAAAAAACATGGGGGACATTGCCTTTTCACTGTCAGGTAAAAGGAGAATTCCAGTTTACCTACTAGACCTTCATTCACACCTAATTAGGGTAGGTTTTCATTTTTACTGTTGGGTGAGGATGGCAGTTCTTGCTTCCTATATGTTCTCCACTGACACTGGTGGCAGGGCCTCATTCCTTATAGCAATTGTGAAATCCTGACCTTCCACTGCTAGGCTTCCTCTGAACAAACAAATGAAGAGTCAAAAGAGAGTAGAAAGAACACCAAATTTCCTACCTTAAGACTAAAACTGGTGAGGAATAAAAATCTTTTGTAAGGGTGAAATACATCTTAGAAAACTCCTACACCTTACAGAGCAGTAAATTCTGGACAGAGTTTCTTAGACATGAGCAAGCTGATGAGAAATTGCATGACATCATGGAAGTGTATAAAATAAAGACCAAAACTTAACACAAGGAGAAAAAACATCACTGTATTTGCCAGCGTTCTCCAGAGAAACAGAACTAATAGGATATGTATATAACTAGATGAGAGGGGTTTTATTAGGAAATTGACTCGTGTGATTATAAAGGCTGAGAAGTCACACAATAGGCTGGCTGCAAACTGGATGTCAGTAGTGTGGCTCAGTCCAAGTCCAGAAGCCTCAGATCAAGGGAAACTGATGGTATGATTCTCAGCCTATGTCCAAAGGCTTGAGAGCCAGGAATGCCACTGGTGTAAGTCCTGGAACCCAAAGTCTGAAGAATCTTGAGTTCTGATGTACACAAACAGGAGAAAAGAGTGTATCCCAGCTCCAGTGGATAGAACAAGAGATTCGCCTTTTCCTTTGTTTTTGTTCTCTCCTGTACCCCAGCAGATTAGATGGTGCCCCGCCATATTGAGGGTGAGTCTTTCCTACTCAATCCACTCAGGCTTATGTGCTAATCTATTCCAGAAACACCCTCACAGACACACCCCAAAATAATGCAGGTTTCTAGGTATTCTTTAATCTAGTCAAGTTGGCTCCTAAAATTAACTATCATGATCACTCAAAAGTGTGTTAAGCTATAGGAAATTTTAGCAAAAATGAGAATCTAATTAAAATAAAGGCTAAAAACAATATAATAAATAGTACAGAAACAGCAGAAATTACTAATCAAACATATAAGTAACATAATAAAAAACCTAATAATTTTAAAGTAGTAAAATGAAAAGACTGAAAGTGATAATCCTATCATTAAAGTAAAGCTTCATGTAATTTTTGTCCATACAAGGCTTATAAAATATTAACAGAGAAAAAGTGGGAATACAGAAAAGATAAAAAAGACCCAACACAAGGAAAATTGGTGTTTCTGAGGTCTAAAACTCAACAAATGGGAAGATATTAATTAAAAGATTTATTACAAGAAAAATTTTATGACATGAAGAAGGCAGTCTTCAGAATAAGAGATAGCCTGTGTTTTAGAAAAACAAATATTGATTCTTCAACAATGAGACATATAATAATTAAATTTAAAAACTTCAAGCTCATAAAGAGTTCTTTAAGTACTCATGCAGAAAAAGCAAATCATCTGCAAGAGAAAATAATTCGGCTTGAACCAAGTCTGCTACATATCAAAATCAATTGGCAGCAATTCTGCAAAATTCTACAGGAAATAAAAATTGAGCAATAAATATCATGTTCAATGAGGATATAATTCAAATAAAAAGGCAAAAGAAAGTATCTCAGCCATGAAAGAATGAAAGTAATATATAACTTTGATTTATTCAGCAAATATTTTAATTCAACAAATATTTATTAAGCTTTGATTACGAACAAAGTAATGTGTTAGTTGCCTCTATAAGCACTTATCTGAAAAATTCCTTAATGTAGAAATCCAATCAATTAATATATGAATTAAGTTAAAGGTATCAAAAGGTAGAAGTGTTGGAGCAAAAGAGCTGTTGGCAAGAATCAGTTCTCCTGAACACAATAAAGAAAATAGCTAATATTATTTGACCGTTTGTTATGATTGAAATATTTTATGTATAAATGTATACATGTACACACACATGTATATACATGCGCATGTTTAAAACACATATACAATTATATCTGTTTATATACATTATTGTGCATATATACACAAGTATAAATACCTAAGGAAAGGTTAAAGGATTTTATTCCCAAGTATTCTGACTTCAGAGCTTGTGCTCTTTACTTCTATACTAAGCTGCCTAAAAGAAATACTAAGTTACAAATTTGAGAACATAATTTAGAGAACATAAATGGTATACATAATAGTATAATAATGGTAATATAACCAATAACAATTAGGAGGTAGATAAAGAAGTGGTAGAAAGACTTATGAGGTTTATTTTCCTCAACTTTTATTGCAGCGATCCATGTATATTATCTTAAATTAAAATATATAACTAAAAAATTTGACTCTACCTCTATTAAAGTGCATTCTAGTCTTCTTTCTGACTCCTGAGGAGTCTCTTAAGTAATGATATTATTTCAGATTTTCTTGACCAAAGATTATGGGAGAATCTCTTAATTTTAGCAGGCCTTTTATTTTTTTTAATATAAAAAAGTAAAACATTTAAGAAATCAACAAAGACAAAAATGGATCAGTGTTTTTTTCCACAATAAGTTTTTTATTATTATTATTTTATACCCTAGATTATATATGGTTATAACCAAATATTACAACACTCTTCTAGTGAAATTTATTTTACCTCTAAGAGTCCAAGAATAGGTTGGGAAAAATATAGTAGATTTATAGTTTTTTGACTTACTTCTCACTACCATTTATTATTAGTCTTATGAGTTAGTATTCATATTATATTCCCTATTTTATTGTAAAAATTTCTGTGAATAATATACCATACTGTTTTCTAATAAATACTAGAAACCCAGAGACTGAATTTAGCTTGATTATTTATGATTATATAATTTAATTAAGAACATGTACCCCTTGAATCCAATTCGTTGAGATTTAGTGAATATGTTACCAAAACGACAATTTAAGATTCTCTAGCTTAAGTATCACCATGGTCTGAAGCCATTAGTCCCATTTGTACTTCAAGACAGAGACTTTATTTACATAACTTCACCTAGCATATTTTTTTCAGACCACTTTATAACACTAAACTGAACTTGATGCCTCTTCTTCTGGACTTCTACACTTGCTTCTAGCAAGATTTCATGCATATTTTCTGTGTAAACACACAAAATGGTAGGATGACTTCATGATTTCCTTAAATATCTTCTCTCCAAAGACTGTAAGGCCCTTGAGGATTGAATAAATGTATTATTAACCCTTGTCTCTGCAACTCCCAACACAATATCTAGAATAAATGTTTCAATAATGAGTAAATGAATAGATGTGCAGTCGGTCCTCAATACCNTTTTTTCAGACCACTTTATAACACTAAACTGAACTTGATGCCTCTTCTTCTGGACTTCTACACTTGCTTCTAGCAAGATTTCATGCATATTTTCTGTGTAAACACACAAAATGGTAGGATGACTTCATGATTTCCTTAAATATCTTCTCTCCAAAGACTGTAAGGCCCTTGAGGATTGAATAAATGTATTATTAACCCTTGTCTCTGCAACTCCCAACACAATATCTAGAATAAATGTTTCAATAATGAGTAAATGAATAGATGTGCAGTCGGTCCTCAATACCCATGGGTTTTGCATCCATGGATTAAGCCAATTGTGCATCAGAAATGTTCAGAAAAAAAATTGCATTTGTGGGCTGGCCCGGTGGCGCACTGGATAGTGCGCTGCTTGGGAAGCGCGGCAGCGCTCCCGCCCGAGGGTTCGGATCCCACATACAGACCGGTTCCCGCTCACTGGCTGAGCGAGGCACGGGAGCAACACTGAGGGTTGCAATCCCGTTGCCGGTCCCTGGTCCGGTACGGGGGCAACACTGAGGGTTGCGATCCATTGCCGGACACGGAAAAAGACAAAAAGACAAAAAAAAAATAAAAAAAATTGCATTTGTACTAAACATGTACAGACTTTTTGCTTGTCATTATTCCCTAAACAATACAGTATAACAATTATTTACATAGTGTTTACATTGTATTAGATATTATGAGTAATCAATCTAGAGATGATTTATAGTGTACAAGAGGATGTGCGTAGGTTATATGCAAATACAATGCCATTTTATATAAAGGACTTGAGCATCCATGGGTTTTGGTATACACAGGAAGTCCTGGAACGAGTCCCCCTTGGATACTGAAGGATGACTGTATATGTGAAATAAAGCAATTAACTAAATAGAAGTTCAAAGATTATGAAAAAATATAGTCTCAATTTTGAGATAATTAAAAGACATTCCTAAAAATTTAAACTAAAGAAATTGAACTATTAATAGATTCCCTTGGGCTAGAAAGAATATAACTGAGAAAGTTACTCTCTTTACTCTGGATGATTTTAGAAATTATTACATACTATAAAGACAAGACAATGTGTTGAGTAAAGACTTAATATGTGATAACTTAACGTTTGCAGCTTTTAACCAGACGGCCAAAAAGTTAAATTTTAAAATATTCTGTGTGTGATGACAAAAACTAGTAGCCAAACTATTTAATCTTATAAGAATGCTCAGTTCATGATAAAATCAAATTTGGCATTTTTTACATATTAAAAATATATAAAGTATATAAATTTTATTTGTACTTTTTAATGGCTAGCAAAACTTCAGGCTTTAATCCACTTCTTTTCCAGAATTTGCCTTATCTTTTCCAACATTTACTGTGTCACAGTGATCTTCAGAAAGCAGTCTAGTTGATCCTGATAAGTGAACAATTGAGACATGATTCAAGACATTATTGGAAGAGTATTTTATACCAATGCCTGCAATAATCCCAAACAGAAAGAGAATCATCCCTGCCACCCAATCCCTAGAATGTACATCATGGATCAGGCTGTTCCAGACGGCACACTGACTTATGTTTAATAGTCTGAATTTTCAAACAATTCTAGTTAGAAAATAAATCAACTCTTAAAAGCAGATACCTACTTATCCATCACATCACTCCCAAGGGCCTGAGTAAAGTAGAAACTTGCAAGGTTAGCTTTCAGAGAGTGGTCATCATTAGGGTGGCCTTCATACCTGTGAAAAAAGAAAAAAGGAACCTCAGTGCCCTTAACCTTTTCTCTCTGTATTCTTTCTGCTTCTGTGATACTCTCCACCCATTTTAGCTATTTTTTTTTCCTCCCTAATTCATCCTTTCTTTGAAAACAAACACTCAAGAAGGCATCTAATTCCACCCATTCAATTTCACATAAATTGAAGTCAATATATGCCCTATTCCAGAGTATGGTATTTGCATTTCAAAGCTCATGTATGAGACAGAAATCAGTAATTTCATCTTATTAACGGAATTCCAGGCACTGATGTATGGACCTGCAGCAGTGGGGTCATCTAAAAGGTTACATTGTTTACCATACTATAATATTGTCTGGACTCATTTTATGTATCCAGAATTTTAATGATGTAAAGGTAAAAAAGGTGATGTAGTACCTTGAAAAAATAGAACCAGTTTGGTTTTCACTTTCACATTTTTCTTATTGCATAGCTTTCAAATCATTTAAATGTCTTACTGGTAGCAAATTGGAAGGAAAAACAGCTTCTATCTAGATTTTCACAAAGTCGTATAGCACAACATGTAAATTACTAAGTTTTCACTTCTCTGTATTTTTGAGGAAGGTTGGAACAGGGGAAGTAAATCAATCTTCAAATTGATTTTTAACTTTCCCATAAGTCATTTTATTAATTCAAACTAAATCTGAATTTATTTTACACTAACACATTTCTTGAAACACTCCAATAATTATAATCAAAAGATTTTGTTTGCCACTCCCACATATTTTTGAAAAAGAAAAAATCTGAAAAAGAAAAATTCCTGTTCTAAGAGTTTATACAATCTCTGGTGGAGAAAGTCAATGATGAAAATTGCAACCCTAGGTAAATAAACTTTAAAAAACACTGACTTTGTTAAAAACACATTATATTTTTTATAGTTTTATTAATAAAGCTGGTATTCGATAAAGATCACCAATATAATATCTGGACACAGGGGACATACTTAGCATTCTTAGTAAAACAAATAATTAAAAGGGATGGCAGAAACAGCAAACAGCTCAACCTCAGAGACTAACACCTTATAAATCCACTTTATTGGACTCAACATAGAAGAACCAAATAATGGATGAAGAAGACATATGTATATATTGTGTTTGTATACATATGAGAAAAAGTTATATATATAGGAAAATTATATATGCATGTAAAAAATGTGTGTGTGCGTATATATATGTTATATGTATATAGTCATGCACCACATAATGTCTTGTTCAACAACAGACCACATATATGATGGTTGTACCATAAAATTATAAAGGAGCTGAAACATTTCTATCACCTAGTGACATAGTAACCATCGTAATATTGTAGCATAATGCATTACTCACACGTTTGCGGTGATGCTGATGTAGACAAACCTACTGCAAAATATGTTCAGGAGGAATGTGTAGCTTACCCCTGAGATGACCCTGTGGTGGCTCAGACCTTTAAGATAGAAAGCCACATGTCTGACACATTGGGTCTGACTCCAGGTGAAAGGGTTGTTGTCTACTTTAGAATTCTTGCATTTCCGAAAGATTCCCACCCATCCCCAGAGCAAAATAATAGTTAATAGCAGTTAGCTAACGCTCACCTCGTGACTGCTGAGTGATTACACAATCCCTACCTGTAATTTAATTTTTACAACTTTGTGGGGGTGGTGTTATTCTAATCCCTACTTAACAGAGGAGGAAAGTGAGGCACAGAGAGACTTAGTAATATAATTGGAGGGCCCACACTCATGCAACTAGTGGCCATTGTAGATAACAGAAAAATTCATTCTGTTGTGATGAAATCGCCTAAGGACGCATTTCCCAGAACATATCTCATCATTAATGGACTGTGTGCGTTTTGTGTGTGTGTGTGTGTGTGTGTGTGTGTGTGTGTGTGTATTGAACGACTGACAATAAAAAAGTTATATATATATATAACTTTTTTATTGTCAGTCGTTNCATATGTATATATTGTGTTTGTATACATATGAGAAAAAGTTATATATATAGGAAAATTATACATGCATGTAAAAAATGTGTGTGTGCGTATATATATGTTATATGTATATAGTCATGCACCACATAACGTCTTGTTCAACAACAGACCACATATACAATGGTTGTACCATAAAATTATAAAGGAGCTGAAACATTTCTATTACCTAGTGATTTTCTATCACCTAGTGACATAGTAACCATCGTAATATTGTAGCATAATGCATTACTCACACGTTTGCGGTGATGCTGATGTAGACAAACCTACTGCAAAATATGTTCAGGAGGAATGTGTAGCTTACCCCTGAGATGACCCTGTGGTGGCTCAGACCTTTAAGATAGAAAGCCACACGTTTGACACATTGGGTCTGACTCCAGGTGAAATTGTTGTTGTCTACTTTAGAATTCTTGCATTTTCGAAAGATTCCCACCCATCCCCAGAGCAAAATAATAGTTAATAGCAGTTAGCTAATGCTCACCTCGTGACTGCTGAGTGATTACACAATCCCTACCTGTAATTTAATTTTTACTACTTTGTGGGGGTGGTGTTATTCTAATCCCTACTTAACAGAGGAGGAAAGTGAGGCACAGAGAGACTTAGTAAGATAATTAGAGGGCCCACACTCATGCAACTAGTGGCCATTGTAGATAACAGAAAAATTCATTCTGTTGTGATGAAATCGCCTAAGGATGCATTTCCCAGAACATATCTCATCATTAATGGACTGTGTGCGTTTTGTGTGTGTGTGTGTGTTTGTATATGTGTGTGTGTGTGTTTGTATATGTGTGTGTGTGTGTGTGTGTGTATAAAACTTTTTTATTGTCAGTCGTTCAATCTTGAAGTAAGATTCCAGACAAGAGTCAATGTGAGATAAAATATTTGAGTGGCTTCAAAATCTATTTAGGCTCCCAGGAATATCTTGATAAAGCTTGGTTTTAGAGTTACCTTGTATTTATATGAGCTAAAGGCTTTAAGAAACACACGTTATCCATACTCCTGTTCATATCTACATTATGCAGATTAGATCCCACACAATGTACTCTTTATGAATGGGAGAAAAAAATAAACTTTTTTTTTTTTTTTTTTTTGCTCAAGCATTGAAATCACTCTATTCTGCACCAAAGCTTACTAGTAATGTTTTCAGAAGGAAGCACCTGGTTTAGCTATGCTGTTGCATAGCACAGGATAAGACCAACTGCTGGTTTAGATATCAGGCTTCTTGCTTTTTTGTATACTACTCCTGCTAATGGCAAACAAAAAATGAAGTAGATAGAATAAACTAAAAAAGATATATTTACACTTTTATTTCTACGTGCCCTTTTGATTTTCTTTTTGGGTTTTCTTTAAAGGAAAACAGATGGGAAGCTCTGAAGCAAGCCACAAGATGGTAGAGAATTTACAAAATAAGATCTGTGTGGGAAGGTTAAGAGAACTGTGTGTGCTCAGTCTGGGGGAGACAGGAAGACAGAGTAGAAACATCAAAGCTGTCAACACATATATAAAAGGATATCAGGGCAACGTGTTTTTGCCATTGATCAGAATCAGGAAAAATAGAGTTAAATGACAGAAGGAAAAATTCTGAAGAAAGGCAGGCCTCACTCTCACCCCAGCCTCAACCGATCTTAAATCAATGCTGCCAAATTCTCATATAAAGATATGAAGAAAATCTAGCTGTTATTCACATTCAGTAAGTTCTGAAATAGTTCAGGTCCTACCATGACAACTGAATGAAAATAGATTAGCCAATCCAAGAATGTGTTCTAAATGCCTGGCATCCATCTCTATGTATTGTTAACTACTCCGTCAAAAGTGAAGTTTGAAAGATGATCTGGATGTGTAGGGATTTAGGGCCAGGAATTTCTCAAATCAATCATCACACTGCCTAGTGTGGGACATTGGAAACACACCCTTCTGCACAGAGACTTCTGAAAAATACGTAGGGGGCTTAGACTAGCCGTCAGGAGGACTGAGCTCCGGTTCTCATGTACGATTAGACAGAGGGTCACAAAAGGAAGGTGCTAGGAGTCCGTAAGGGTCCTTCCAGGTGTATCATCCACTCGGGGAGGAGTTGTTTAGAAAAGAGTCTCCAGTCTCTGTCTTATTTTATTCATTTCTTATTCAAGAAGTTGTGAGCTGCTGTTTAGATACAAAACCAGTGTTTTACATTACTTTGAATTCTATGTTGTATCTTATTTTAGTGAATTCTCACAACTTGCTTAGGAAGATATCATGAAACCCATTTCACAGAATCAGAGAGTTTTACAATAGCACGATGTTATCAGTAAGAGCAGATGCAGTTTGGATCTTAGAATTGAAGTCTCGAGTAGCCATGCTAGCATGTGGGAGTAGGAATCCAGAGGAAGTGAAGAGGAAGGGAGAAGAAACAACAGATTTATGATAAAGGATGAGATGGCCAAGTTGTTAAAAAATTGTGCTTACATTACCTAATTTAATCTAACTTGATATTCACACAACTAGATCAGCTAATCAATCAATCAATCTCTGTCCCTTGAGATGAGAGGAGGATCATCTTAAACCCAATCCTATTCACATGGACAGCCAGTCTTCTCCAAGATTTCTGCTAATTTTTGCAGTATTAAATGTTATTTCATGCTCCTGATGGATTCTCAATTTTATATTAAGTATTTTACTGCTGATAGTTTATTGAGTTCCTCATAGGACCCAGTTTTCAGTTCTAGATTCCATTCCCCCAGTCTCTCAAAAACGCCATTCATAGGAGATCTAGGGTTTGCAATAGGTTTTTACACAGCAGAGATTCGGGGAGTAATGGAGACAAGCACTTCATTGGAAGACTATGTAGCAGATGATTTAAAATAGAAGATTATACTTCCCTGTTACACAAAGAAAATTCCTTAGAAATTCTCACCAACTTATCAGAATGGATTGGCTGTCACTTTCCTCCCCTATAGCCTGCAAACTTGTGTTCTTGAAGGTTCACCATCTCTACCTCAGTTAGATTCTGTTCCTAAATAAAGACATTTATTCTTTAATAGAAATTCTGGTGTCCAGCAAGGAAATAATTCTAACAGATTTTATTTCACAGATGAAGAATTTCTTGATAGAGATGGTTAGTTAATACATCTAAGGTGTTCGCAAATTACTAAGGACGAAAATCAACATGTGAACCCAAGTGATTCCAAACTTTTATGCTTCCAAAACAATATATTTCACCTTATGCATAGCTTGCCATAAACAGACCTGACTCATACTGTAGAAATATGTTGTAGTAGTGTGTCTGTTACATTTCTTCTCTGTAGGATACACTAGTTATATGGAAACCTTCCAATCCTTCCCCAACCATCCAGATCACAGCCCAATGAATTACTAATACCACAAGGCTGACGTAAGGATCTCCCTTCAGTGCACATATATGGACAATTCCTTCCTGCTTGCTCAGAATATTCTTGAGAGATATCTTATCTTTAACTAACTCAGGCCTCACTGCAACTATACAGATTGACAGGAAGGGTGGTAGTCTGACTTCCTGAAAACATCTGTATCCCCACAACTGGACAATAGCACTTAAGCACTTAAGCTTCAAGCCCATCACTTTTCCAAGGGCTTATCCAGCTCTTCAGGAGATCCTTCTCACTGTTTTTCTAGCATTGATGAGCAATCTGTGCATTTCAATGTAAGCAAAGGATTTTGGAACATACCAGCCAATGTCCCAGAGTTCTGACAGCACACCCCATAGCATCATGTCCTTTCCTATGCCCACAGCACTTTCTCTATGGGACCATTTTTTTTCTGACTCTTAAGAGGCATTCGTGAAATGTGGGGGAGAAAGAAGACACTACATCAAATCTACCTTGATAATCATGAGCATGCCTTCATATATTTTAGTGTCCCTTTATCGCTAGCTTTCTGGATGAGCAAGTAAATGGTCTTTAAGAAAGGTGGTCTCATTTTCTTTTCTCACGACTTAATTTACATCTCCAGTTAGGTTGTCCAATCAGAAGGAGCATGTGCTAAATACCCTTTTAAGAAGCAAGGGCAGAGGCAGAGCTCAGTGGAGAAGGGCTTATTATCAGAAATGAGGGTGAATTAAGGAGGCTTTAAATTATTTGCTGTTTTAAATTTCTCTTTAAATTATAATGAAGATTATTCATCAGCTTTCCAATGGAAAAATGCCTATTTTAAGACATTTACTATGTACCCTCTACATCATTATACAGTGGAGAGGATCTTGAAATATGCTGTGCACAGTTACTAAAATATTTCTTGGAATTTTTAATTGCATTTGTCTAGAGTCTTTCAGTATGATGACATTCTGTAGAATGATTATGAACTTGGATAACAATCCTGAAAAATAACTTTGATGACAAAGTACTTTTGATTCTAATTTCCTATTCAATACTCACTTCTACTTAGTTAAGGTCAAATAGGACTTTATAAATGATATGAGTAGAATAAAGTTGTTATTTCTCTGAGGCAGTACTTTTCCCTCTGCAGAAATGGCAGTCTCTACTTGTCTCCTTCTCTGTGATATCCTGCTGCCCACCAGATAACAAGGCCCTGAAGAAGCTACAGCTATCCAAGAAGACCTTGCACTTACATTAAAGAGTTATACAAAATTCCCAGACCACAGGGAAAAATACATGGGAGATGTTCCACAGTAGTCACATACTTTTCTATTCTTGGAAATACAAGATAATTCAAAGGATCTCATTAGAAATAAAAAAATGTGACTGCTTCATTGTCAAATAATGATGTAGAATTCATTCTGTTTTCTGGAATTGTGAGTTTAAAAGAGAATCCTGAGCCTGTGGCGGGTGATTCTTCAACGTGGTTAGATGTAGAACTTGTGGAAGGCCAAGTACCTGTAAAAACTACGTTTCGGAGGAAAAATACAAAACAAAAAATACCCCCAAACCTGACGGACCACCTTTAAAATCGCTCTGGTTTTATGTAAAACACTTAAACCAGCATTTGTTAGCGCTGTAAGTTTTTGCTCTGGTGGTGGTGATTAATACGCCCTATCGTCGAACTCTAGATTCACAGTAAAACCTCTGTTTAATTTTTTTGAACATTCTGGTGTTTTTTTGTTTTTTGGTGCTTGGCTGGTACAGGGATCAAACTCTGAACCTTGGTTTTACCAGCACCACCCTCTAACCAACTGACCTAACCAGCCAGACCTTATTTAATTTTTTGATCCAGGTCTTTTGCAGGAGGGCCAAGACAACTCAGCAAGCTCAAGGGGGGATAAAACTTTAATTAGGGGGACAGACAAGATGGCGCTGCGGGCAGAGTGAGCAGCCCACCGAGCCGAGCAGCGCCGTGGGACGGAGTGAGCAGCCCAAGGCGGCGGCGGCTGAGGTCGGGGACGATGCAGAGGCAGACAGGGAGCCGCCAGGCCTGGCACAACCTCGTGAGTGACCCCTGGCCCAGCCGTGCTCGGGGGGCGGACGCCTGCCCGACTTCCGCCTGCCTAGCCCCAGGGCTGCCTCCATTTACTCAGGTGGTGGCAGTTCCAGCCAGACTCGGCCAGGCCGGTCCTCCTAACCCTGCACGGCTCCTCACTGAGCCTTCCTACTTGCTTGTACCAGCGTGGGGCTTCCCGGGGCCTGCGGGCAGGCCTCCCCTCCCACTCCCTCTGTGGTTCTCAGGTGGGGCTGGTGGCGTGGGGCATCCTGGCCAGAGTTGGGAGGGCAAGGAAGTATGGGCTGGGCCGACTGTCACTCCACTGCACCCTGGGCTCTGCCCCCAGTAAACTTCCTGTTACCGGGAGGCAGATACCATCTCTGCGGTCAACAGTTCAGAAAAACGCCTAACCAATATCTGGTTAGGAATAGTGTGGTCAGAGAGTTCCTGAGTTCTCTTGATCCAGCCAGAGAGCTGACTGCAGGCAGGAGACGGTCCATGCCAGGGAGATTCAAAGGGGAAACATGTGCTGCAGGCTCCTCCCCCAAGGAGCTCATGCTCTGGTGTGGGAGATAAGACAATTACACAAATACCCGTGATACCAGGAGGAAGGTGATAAGTCCCGAGAAAGATCTACACAGTGCTACAAAGGCACCCAGAGCGACTGGTCGTCTGTGCCTAGCAGAAACCTGGTAGACTTCCTGGGCAAGGTGGTGCCGAGCAGGGTCTTGAAGGCCCAGCCGATAGAAGAGGGTTGCAGAAGACACGTCCCAACCCAGCCCAGTGCGCACAGAGTGGGGAGACATCAGGCTAGGGAGGCGGAGACTCGACAGAAACCACACACCCTATGGGGCCGCCACTGCGTGATCCAGCAGCCCGGGCCAGAGCACTTGGAACAGGGAGAAGTCCTGCATGGGAAGTGGAAGTTCAGCAGAGACCACACACCCTGTGGTCCCGCCCTGTGATCCAGCAGCCCAGCAGAGTCCAAGCTGACCAGAGAGGTGGCTCCCCGGAGAGGCCCAAGACCCGAGGCAACCACACACACAAGGCACTAGAGGCCAATTGAGCAGTCACAGATTTAGCTATACCAAATTGGCAACCACAGCAACATCTTAGTTAGTCAATAGTCTCAAACCAGTGGACTGTGAAAACCCTGCCACAATGAATAAACATCAAAAAAAAAAAGATACCAGAAATACAAAAAGTCAAGAAAGTACACCACCAAAAGGAGAAACATGAAAAATCAAGAAAGTACACCACCAAAAGTTAATAAATCTCAAACCCTAGATCCTATAGAACAAGAAGCCCTTGAAATGACTGACAAGGAATTTCATGTGATAATTCTAAGGAAACTGAATGAGATACAAGAAAACTCAGCTAGACATCATGATGAAACGAGGAAAAGTATACAGGACTTGAAAGAGGAAATGTATAAGGAAATCAATGTCCTGAAAAAAAATGTAGCAGAACTTGCTGAACTGAAGAAATTATTCAGTGAAATAAAAAACACAATGGAGAGTTTAACCAGCAGGCTTGTCGAAGTTGAAGAGAGAACCTCTGAACTTGAAGATGGGCTGTTTGAAATAAAATAAGCAGACAAAAAAAGAAAAAAGAAAAAAGAATCAAAGACACTGAAGAAAATCTGAGAAAGATATCAGACAACCTTAAGTACTCAAATATCTGAGTCATGGGTATTCCAGAAGGGGAGGAAAACGGAGATTGCATTTAAAATATATTCAACAAAATAGTGGCAGAAAACTTCCCAAGTATAGGAAAAATCACAGATCTTCAGA
>NW_007730925.1:70868-71635 GCF_000696425.1 Galeopterus variegatus | reverse complement strand
TAGAAAGGAATGGGATGATATATTCAAAATACTAAAAGACAAAGATTGCCCGCCAAGAATAATCTACCCTGCAAGGCTATCCTTCCGAAATGAGGGCAAATAGTATATTTCTCAGACAAACAAATACTGTGGGAGTTCACTACCACACAACCACCCTTACAAGAAATCCTCAAGGGAGTACTGGGTTTGGTTCCTGAAAAATATCTACCACTGCCATAAAAAACCCAAGAAAAATCAAAACCCACTAGTATAATAAAAATGGCATTCATGAAGAGAAAACAAACAAACAAAAACACTACCTACAACCTAAGGAACCAACAAACACAGAAACCAAGCAGTAAATCAGAAAGCAAGGAACAAAAGATACCTAAGACAACCAAATAACCAATAAAATGTTAGGAATAAAGCAACACCTTTCAATAACAACTCTTAAAGTAAAAGGCTTAAATCCCCCAATCAAAAGACACAGACTGGCTGACTGGATTAAAAAGGAGGACCCAACTCTATGCTGCCTACAAGAGACCCACCTCACCCATAAAGATTCACATAGACTAAGAGTGAAAGGATGGAAAAAGATTTACCATGCAAACAGAAAAGAAAAACGAGCTGGAGTAGCTATTCTTATATCAGACAAAATAGACTTTAAAATCCATAAAAAGAGACAATGAGGGACACTACTTAGTGATAAAAGGACTGATACATCAAGAAGACATAACAATCATAAATATGTACGCACCCAATGTTGGAGCAGCCAGATTTATAAAACA
>NW_007730925.1:69709-70858 GCF_000696425.1 Galeopterus variegatus | reverse complement strand
CTAATGAAAATAATGATACATCATACCAAAACTTGTGGGATACTGCAAAAGCAGTATTAAGGGGGAAATTTATTGCATTAAATGCACACCTCCGAAAAATGGAAAGATGGCAAGTGAACAACCTAACAGTGCATCTTAAAGAACTAGAAAAACAAGAACAATCCAAACCTAAAGTTAGCAGAAGGAAAGAAATCATTAAGATCAGAGCAGAACTTAATGAAATTGAAACCCAAAAAACAATACAAAAGATCAATGAATCAAAAAGTTGGTTTTTTGAAAAGATAAACAAAATTGACAAACCATTAGCATAGCTAACCAAAAAAAGAAGAGAGAAGATTCAAATAACAAAAATTAGAAATGAAAAAGGCAATATTACAACTGATTCATCTGAAATACAAGGAATCATTCGAGACTACTATAAACAATTATACGCCAACAAATTTGAAAATCTGGAGAAAATGAATAAGTTTCTGGACACATAGAAGCTCCCAAAACTGAACCATGAAGACGTAGAAAATTTGAACAGACCAATAAAAATAAAAGAGATTGAAACTGTTATTAGAAGGCTCCCAACAAAGAAAAGCCCAGTACCAGATGGATTCACAACAGAATTTTACCAAACATTCAAAGAGGAATTGACACCAATTGTTTACAAACTATTCCAAAAGATTGAAACAGACGCAAATCTCCCAAACTCATTCTATGAAGCAAACATCATCCTGATACCAAAACCAGGTAAAGATATAACCTAAAAAGAAAACTACAGGCCGATATCCTTGATGAATATAGATGCAAAAATCCTCAATAAAATATTAGGAAACAGAATACAGCAACACATACGTAAAATTATTCACCACAACCAAGTGGGATTCATCCCAGGGATGCAATGCTGGTTCAACATACGCAAATCAATAAACGTGATACACCATATTAATAAAGTCAAACACAAGGATCATATGATCATCTCCATTGATGCTGAAAAAGCATTTGATAAAATTCAGCACTCGTTCATGAAAAAGACCCTCTATAAGTTAGGTATAGGGGGAAAGTATCTCAACATAATTAAAGCCATTTATGACAAACCCACTGCCAATATCATCCTGAATGGGGAAAAGCTGAAAACTTTTCCTTTAAGAACAGGAACTAGAC
>NW_007730925.1:69027-69622 GCF_000696425.1 Galeopterus variegatus | reverse complement strand
AAACGCTTATGAGAAGGAAATAAAGGGCATCAGATTGGGAAAGATGACGTCAGACTGTCCCTGTTTGCAGATGACATGATCCTATATATCGAACAGCCTAAAACCTCTACAAAAAAACTCTTGGAATTGTTAAATGATTTCAGCACAGTAGCAGGATACAAAATCAGCACACAAAAATCAGTAGCATTTCCTTTCTCCAATAGTGAACATGCAGAGCGAAAAATCAAGAAAGCTTGCCCATTTACAATTGCCACCAAAAAAATAAAATACTTAGGAATTGAATTAACCAAGGATGTGAAAAATCTCTATAATGAGAACTACAAACCACTGCTGAGAGAAATTAGAGAGGATACAAGAAGATGGAAAGATATCTTGATGCTCTTGATTGGAAGAATCAACATTGTGATCATGTCCATACTACCCAAAGTGATATACAAATTCAATGCAATCCCCAGCAAAATTCTAATGATATTTTTCTCAGAAATGGAAAAAAACTATCCAGACATTTATATGGAATAAGAAAAGACAACACAGAGCCAAAGCAATACTGAGCAAAAAATAAAAAATAAATAAAAAAACCCTGGAGGCATAACAC
>NW_007730925.1:53740-68270 GCF_000696425.1 Galeopterus variegatus | reverse complement strand
CCAGTTAGGACGGCTAAAATCCAAAAGACGCTGATCGATAAATGCTGGCGTGGTTGTGAAGAAAAAGGAACTCTCACACATTGTTGGTGGGACTGCAAAATGGTGCAGCCTCTATGGAAACCTCTTCAGCAAAGGGTGCTGGGATAACTGGTTATCCATTTGCAGGAGATTGAAACTAGACCCACATCTCTCACCATTTACTAAAATCAACTCAAAATGGATTAAGGATTTAAATATACACCCTGAAACAATAAAACTTATTAAAGAAAATATAGGAGAAACCCTTCAGCAAATAGGGCTGGGCACAGACTTCATGAATATGACCCCAAAAGCATGGGCAACCAAAGGAAAAATAAACAAATGGGACTATATCAAACTGAAAAGTTTCTGCACAGCAAAAGAAACAATTAACAGAGCTAAAAGACAGCCAACAGAGTGGGAGAAAATATTTGCAAAATACATATCTGACAAAGGACTAATATCCAGAATATATAAGGAACTCAAACAACTTTACAAGGAAAAAACAAGCAACCCAATTAAAAAATGGGCAAAAGAGCTAAGTAGGCATTTCTCTAAAGAAGATATGCAAATGGCCAACAGTCATATGAAAAAATGCTCAACATCACTCAGCATCCGGGAAATGCAAATCAAAACCACACTGAGATACCATCTCACCCCAGTTAGGATGGCTAAAATCCAAAAGACGCTGAACGATAAATGCTGGCGTGGTTGCGGAGAAAAAGGAACTCTCTTACATTGTTGGTGGGAATGCATAATGGTGCAACCCCTATGGAAAATGGTTTGGAGGTTCCTTAAACAGCTGAAGATAGATCTACCATACGATCCAGCTATCCCACTGCTGGGAATATATCCAAAGGAATGGAAATCATCAAGTCGAAGGTATACTTGTTTCCCAATGTTCATTGCAGCACTCTTCACAATAGCCAAGAGCTGGAATCAGCCCAAATGTCCATCATCGGATGAGTGGATACGGAAAATGTGGTATATCTACACAATGGAATACTACTCAGCTATAAAAACGAATGAAATACTGCCATTTGCAACAACATGGATGGACCTTGAGAGAATTATATTAAGTGAAACAAGTCAGGCAGAGAAAAAGAAATACTACATGTTCTCACTTATTGGTGGGAGCTAAAAATAAATAAATAAATTCACTCACACACAAAAAAAATAACTGGGGTGGGGGGAGAAGATATAACAACTACAATCCTTTGAAGTTGTTACAACAAGCAAACGGAAAGGACATTGTTGGGTGGGAGGGGGGAGAGGGAGGAGGGAGGTAGGTTTCGGTGATGGGTCATAATAATCAACCACATTGTATATCGACAAAAGTAAAAATTTAAAAAAATAATAGAATCCTGAAATATGCCATGACCAGTCACTACAGACTCTCTTTGAGTATTTTTATGACATCTCTGTGATCTCTCTACATGACAATCTTCTGTAGAATGTTTAGAATCTGGAACACCAGTTTGTAAAGCCACTCTGATTGTAAGGTGTCTTTCAGTCTCTTTTCTCTACTGCAGGACTCAGTTCTGCTTAGTTAAGGTCAATGAGAACCCTTAGAGTATGTTCATATTGGCTGATGAGTTAATAAAACAGGGCTTGAAACAGCTGTATCAAGGTAGAAAAAGAGAAGATAATGTATATCAAGGTGGAAAAATGTAACCTAAAGCTTCTCATCCCAGGAAGTTGTGAAATCCCTGGTATAGTTGAGAATATAACCCAGAAAAATTTATGCCTAAAAATTTTACCTATGCAACTGGAACATCAAGGAGCTCCCGGATTATTTTTCAAGCTCTCCTTTATTCCTCCTGCCCCTGGCATTTTTTCTATCCCTTTTTGAATTTTCTGGAATTATAAAGGAGTTTGACTAGTTTTACATCCATATTTATCTTATTAAGTTCTCGTTAGAAAATTAAAACTTTTTAGGAATTTAGTTAGCAGATGTCCACCCCTCCCCCAAACTGTCCATAATGTAAAAGTTTCAATATCAGAATAGCAGCATTAGAAGTTTTAGCACAGGTAACCACAGAAGGTCAAAGACTATATGAAGTCATCCAGGGGTTAAATAACATTTAACTGAAGACAGGAAATCCTTCACTTTTTATAACACAAATGCTAGAAAATAAGGATCCTGCCAAGTAATCTGTTGGAAATTATCAATTATAAAAATATACTGCTGAGCTGACAGCCCTAAAGAAGACAGATTAATGACTCTTTGGTGAACTTTGTATGATCTTCTCTTTTCAAGACTGGGGGGAAAGCTGTATGCTACTTCTTGCAATTGTAATCATACCCCAATGGCCTTATTTTAAGGGCAAGGAAAGTTGGTTCCCAGAAATGATCTAGCTGTGTACTGCATGCAACTTACTAAGCACATACGTACTAATGATGCTACCCACCAAAACATTATATTGAAAAAACATGCAAATATGAATACATCCATACAAGCAATAATCAGTCAGGTTCTCATTTTTATTAATTAATGGGTATTATCAACTTCAATGACATTGGAAAATGTGATTATATTGTCACCTCCAATAAAGCAGTACCTTCCAACGGTTCATTTCTTGGAACACATAGAATATGACGATAGGTGTATGCCATACTGCTGTAAACAGAGGAGAATGCTCACAGCCAGAAGCCTCTATCTCCAGTTTGTCACGTTCAGAACTGTGAGGTTATCTTAGGTATTTCTGGCTGGAAAGCTCTGTACTACAGCACTGATCTGTAAAATATATTATCACAGGATAATATATTTACTCTTGGTGAAGAACTGAATTTACAGATAACAAATGGCTATATGTTATGGATCTATCCCTTTATAATTGAGGTATAATAGTAATAATACATATATTTGGTCTTTGCTTCTTTTGGTCTTTGGTATAACTGAGGTATAATAATAATAATACATATATTCTGGTTCCTGGCACAGTTTCTAAAACCCTTAGAATGTTCCTGAGTGATAGGAATGTCTTTTGTTATTCGTAACAAGCCTCTTTTGGAAAATACCTGATTTTATGATAATGAGGTGACTCATGGTGAGGTCCCTAGATGACTTCAGAATGGGGAATGGTTACCAGAAAAACCAACCATGTAGAGGATGGTAACTTTCAGCTCCAGTTCCCAATTTCCAGGCAGGGGAGAGGGTCTGGAGATTGAGTTCAATCACAATGGTTAATGATTCAATCAATCATAACTACATAATGAAAGCTCCATAAAAACCCCTAAGCAATGGGGTTCAAGGAGCCTCCAGGTTGGTGAGCACGCCAACATGCTAGGGACGTGGTGTGCCCAGACAGGTCATGGCAGATATGCCCCCCTGCCCCCCTAACCCTGCCCATGCATCTCTTTCATTTATCTGTTTCTGAGTTGTATCCTTTATAAACAGATGGTAATTGTAAGTAAAGCACTTTCTTGAGTTCTGTGAGTCAGTCTAGCGAATTATGGAACCTGAGGAGGGGATCATTAGAACCTCTGAATTTGTAGTCAGCCAGGCAGAAATGTTGAGAGCCTGGGCACCGCATTTGTGTCTGGCATGTGAAGTGGGGGAAGTCATGTGGGACTGAGCCCTCGACCTGTGGGGTCTGTGCTGGCTTTGGATAGTTAGTGTCAGAACTGAATTAAATCATATACCAATTGGTGTTAAAAAATCGGAGAATTGATTGGTATTGGGAGAAACCACATACGTGGTGTCCGAAAACACCATGCAAGAACCATTATTTTTATAATTAACAAAACACTTTCTAAAATAAAATATTTACTTTCTCATCTTTGTAAAGAACACACTGAATACCAACACTTTTTCCATGATGAGACTGGCTGCCAGAAATTCTGTATGATCTCTGTAAAACTTCAAGTCTTCACTAATAGTAGATTCTCTAGAAATTTTGGTAGAACCAATAGAAAACAATTAGCATAACACACTCTAATATGGTAATCCCCCTGCACTGATGTGCAGTTTGGACCTATGCTTTCTTCCATCGTGGGTGTCTGCTTCAGCTTCTTCAAGTTTTATCCAAGTCTGATTTTTCGTACAACACTTCTCTTCACTTCCTTTGGCTTAATCTCCTATCTCTCTTCTTTATTTCTGCTCTTTATGTTCATTTATATCTGTCCTAAATTTTTAAATTTTCTATTTCCAGTAACTTCTTGTAAGATATTTAGATAGATGATAAATAGATATCTCCCAAGCACTATGAACACCCTTCTTATCTGGTTCATTAGAACACCTGCTTTCCTTAAATTCCTAGTAGGCTTAGTGGTTCAGCAAGAAATAAAACCATGGTTCACCTTTATAAAGTGCTTACTACATGCCAGGTGACTATCAAGTGTTTTTCATGAATAACTCATTTAATTCTCCCAATAAACCTGCAAAGATGGGACTATTATTATCCCATAGGTTAGGCAAGAAAAGCACAAAGATCTATAAAAGTTACCCATAACTACCCATAACTGTAGCTAGTAAGTAGCAGAGTCAGGATTCAAAAAGTAGGAGTCCATGACTGATTAAGCAGGAACTTTGTTTTATGTAAGTTAGACTCCTGAGTGCTGAAACGTCTCTCTCCACTTTAAGGCCCTGGTCTAAAAAGTATTAGAACAGTGATTCTGTGATTCTAGACCTCACTCACCAGGCATGTCTCTCTATCTACATGAGCTGGTGAAGCTTCTAACCTTGGGATATACCTCAGTAAGGACAAGGGAGGCACTGGGGAGCCCCATCTCCTCTCTGCATCATGGCTCTGTGATTTCAGGCATGCCCTCTACATTGTTTGCATGCTAATTCCACAGGCATGGAGAGTGATCTCAGCCAAGGTCAGCTCATCATTGTCAACAGTTCTCAAACCTTGATGAGGCTTTGTGATCTAGCTTAACTCAAGACTTTTTGTTTTTAACTATGATTAGGTTATTTTAGACTAATTTGTTATTGCTACATTTAAAAGCCTTTGACCTATGAGCTTTTGGATGATGTGCTGGGCTTTTAAGTTATATAAGGGGCTCAGGTACATAAACTTCTCTTGCTACATGTAAATAGAATTTCTATCTATACATATAGCTAGCAAAGTAGCTAAGATACAATAACAGTTAATATCCGTAATATTCCTTATCCTTAGGAAAAATGCTAGCAATTAAATGAACTTGGATTCTTTTCACAGTTCAATAACCAAATCAAATATTTAGTTGGAGAGGTACTTTCTACCTTGACTAAAGTCATTTCTGGACTATTTAAATTTCAAAACAAGTATTGTGTCTATGAAAGGTATAAAGTCTTCCTGAAGCTAAAAAGCAGTTATCCTTCATATTAGACATGTAAGCTAATATACAATTCAGGGAACTGATCATTGCTCTTCCGGAAGACATTCTGGACAGGCCTTTAGCTGTGATGTAAATTGGTATTATGTATGTAGTTTTAGGTCTTCCTTCCCCTGGTCGACAGTCTTTGCTCTGTGCAGACCCTCAAGATTTCTCACCAGGATCTTTCCAAAACCACTTAATGCCATTTTCTCTCTCCTGTCTCACTAATCCACATATATTTTTTTTCTATGGTCAGAATCTTCATCTCTTGTAACTCTCCTTCCTAAAATTCCTCAATGATCCCCCAACACCTATGCAGTAAAATGTCTTTTCCCTACACCAGACATTCCCTGTTTTCCCTTGGTGGCAGTCCACCCTTCATCACTCTGCTCTGTGTGCCCTGATCTATGCTGGCATCATTGATTGGCTTTCTTGCCATCTGGCTTCTGGTTGGGTTTAGCAATATGAGATAATGGCAGGAGATTGGAGGTGAGACAAAAATAAGTTGGGGTATTAATTTACCCAGGTAGTAAATTGGTTGTATTCCTCTGCTGAAAAGGAACCCTCTCGTAGAGCTGCAGTTACACTGTCTTTATTATTCATTTGTAATCACATTCTCCCCTTTTGCTTTCAGGCTTAGGAGCGATGACAACTCTCTGATGTTGCTAGCTGAGGAGTGCTTCCCTGTACCTTCTGGTTTCACATAACCCTGTTCACATATTTGTAAAAAGCCCCTTCATTAATGCATCCTCAGGTACCCCATGTAAGTGTAACATCTATTTTCTGCCGAAACCTTGCTTGATATATGATGATATCCAAGGTACCTCCTAATCTGACTCCCTTCTAGCAATCTTGTTTCTTTCTTTAAGCCCTTTGCTTATTTAATACTAAATTATCATGTTTGCAATTCTCCAAACCATGCTCTTTTATGTTGCTCTATACATTTTCTTATGTTTTTCATTCTACCTGGAGATCTCTTTCCTTCCTTATCCACCAGAGTAACCAAAACTTGTCCTTCAGGTCCCTGTTTGAAGTGCCTTTCCGAAATGTCAAGCTTTGCCTAGATTATACACAGTTAGACTTGAAGAGCCCTTCACTGTTTGTACATATCTTTATTATATCACTGTTTACATTTCTTCATTTTTTATTCACTTATTCATTCATCTTCATTCATCACATACTAAATAAATGCTTCCTATGTTCCAGGCACTCCCCTAAGTCGGAGTTATAATAGCGAATGAAATGGATAAAAATCCATGGTGCATCTAGTGGGAGTGGGGAGACAGAGAGGAAAAAAATGGGTGGGCTGAGCCCTCTAGCAAAGATCAGGCAGCACAAGTCCAGACGCAAGAGGTTGGCTTGTGTGCTCAAAGAACACCTAGGTGGACACTGCAACTGGGGCAGTAACAGGTTAGAGGGAGTTGGAAATGAGGTTAGAAAAATTAGAAGATCTGCAGGTCCAGGTAGGCCATTGGAAGGACTTTGGCTTTTACCTGAGTGGGAATGGGCTGCCACTGGAGGGGCTGAGCAGAGGTGTCACATGATCTAACTTACGTTCTTACCAGTATCACCTAGCTGCTCCCTTCAAAATGGACTTGAAAAGAGGCAAGGGAAGAAGTAGGAATTTAGCTAAAGAATACCATAATGCTGTAGCTTATCCCACATCTTTTTCCTCATTGGTCTCAGATTCCTGAATGAAGACAGCACATTTACATCTACAAAAAAATGTATATGTGGATAAAACACAGACTTTCAAATCAGATAGTCTTGGTTTTGAATATCAGATCTGTTACTTACTGTGATATGACCTGGAATATGTTCTTCAACTCTCTCATTTATTGAAAAAAAACATTAATAATTCCTACCTTATGGTGTTATTTTAGGATAACTGAATATGTATGTAAATATCCTGAGATAGAATAAATGCTTGGTTTGTTGTAGCTATTGATATAAAAATCTCCCAAGTACTCAGTGAAGCATACAATGCAGAGAAATTGGTCAATAAATGTTTGTTTAATGTTTTGATATTTACATCAAGCAAAAATTTTAAAAAGAAACAAAAATATGTCACATTCTCAACTCCACATAAGTGAAATGGCTGAAGAGAAATTGGATAAGCCCACAGACTTCATATGTGTGATCTGACTTGATCTCTGCATATATTTAATCTCTCTCTTCTAACTATATTGATTGATTAATGAAATTACTATACATTAACTTTGACAGTACCCAACAATGCTTATGTCTACATTTCTCTTGTCTTTCTTGGCTTTCTAGACACACACACACACACACACACCGACACAGTTTTCAAACATAGAGCTCAAAATTCCAATAAATGCTGTGATAAATGGTAGTTTTTAAATAAACATGATTATTTTGGATGTTAGCTCATCACCAGTGCTCTCTTTTTATTTCTTTTTTTTATTATTATAATACATTTGAATCATATTTGTATTCCAAGAAATATATTGCCCAGATAGGTAATTGGATGTCTAATTCTGAGGTTCCTTTTACAAAGATGTTTGCCTCTCTTTCCAGGGTTTCAGAACACAGATTTTGCCGAGGCCAGTGAGTCTTCTGGATCTTCTAGGGTGAAGTATTTTAGCAGTTGAAGCTCTGTGCAGAGTGAAAGAGGTTAGAGGAAAATAATTTATAATAATCCCATGGAAAAATTTTCAGTGAGGTATATTCTGATTTACTCTTTTGTTTATGAAATTGTGATAAAAATTTGAATGGATATTTCTGTGTGACTGAGACTGTTAAAGAAATGCCCATCGAGATAAGAGAAAGTGTCTGGCTCCATTTCATCATGGGAATCATGGACAATATTTGCACTTTGTAGAGCTGCAAAATCAATCAAAAATATTCTTCTCCAATAACATCTATCTACCCATTTATCACCCCCAAATCATATCTTCAGTCTCCTGAGGCTACTTCTGATTGATCAACCTGATATATTTAACTCAATACAAAGCAGGCCCCCAAAGCCAGCTTACACACAGTGGGATCACCTTCACTATTGGACGTCAATTTAGCAAGATATGGTAAACCTGAGCATGACCTTTTTCACTAGCAGTTCTATTTTGGGTTGCAAAACTCTCGCATGAGAAATAGGAAGCCATGTATAAATGTCTTTACAACATATTCTGTAAAAATATAAAATAAAAGCAACTGAATGTGCATCAGTACTAAAATGCATAAAACATTTTGTGGTATATGCTATATAATTAATAACAGCAGTAAAGAGTATAAACTAGGTCTAGTTTACACAGGTATATCAACAGGAATGAATTTTTGAAACATCTTATTAAGTGAGCAAAGCAAATTGCAAAAGCATACACAAAACTAGTTGTTATTAAGGGAGGATTGTAAACTGATTTTGCAAGCTACTAATACTGTAGCATAGAAATGCAAATGGAAAAGCTACAAACCACTTTGAACATGGTGCCTACCTCTACAGAGGGAGGAAGGGGGATGAAGTATAAGGAAAGCTTCAAGTCACTCAGATACCATTTGATTCTTACAACAGATATTCATTACATTATTCTTTGTATTGTTCTTTATATTTGAAACCACCGTAATGACTCAATCCATGAAGAAATAGTAAAACTGATTTCAAAAACTTACAATCTCACACCAACATGAATGAACTAATGAGAACGGATGCTGTAAGATTGCTTTAACAGATCATTCCCTCAGATCAGAACCATGGGATTGGCTTCTGATTAAACTCAGCCTGTATTTGCTGATTAAAATTTCAGAATTGACTAATCATAGCTTCAAAACTGCTAAAAGAGATGAATATTCCCTGATTCTGTTTATATATATTTTTTATATTTGACTTCTTAGATCAGCAGGAGAACTCATAGCCAGAATGGCCACATGCCTGTCAGAACATATGGGAATAGCCTCAGCGATACTATAACTACCCCTGCAAACACCCATACACACACCCACACACATACACACTCACGCCTTCTTGAAGATGTGATTCTTTAGTGGGTTAGCACTCCAGTTAGGCAGCAGGTCACTTTCATGGGATACGAGGCAGGTAAGTTTGCCTACCCATGGGTCCAGGGTGACAGAGTGTCATACCCTCAGGAGCCGTCTTCATTACTTATGTGTCTTACACATTTTAACTTTCATGGGATACGAGGCAGGTAAGTTTGCCTACCCATGGGTCCTGGGTGACAGAGTGTCATACCCTCAGGAGCCGTCTTCATTACTTATGTGTCTTACACATTTTAACCATATTTGTACTGTTTTATCATCATTGTCATCTTGCAACAGCTATGCAAATGTAAAAGCTCATAAAATATTTGCAAACAATCTAATATTATTAGATATTAAATGCATCTTTTAATAAAATATCATGACCACATATGGTACAACATCATGAAGTCTTCTGATTTCATTAATTACATGAAAGTTTTAGAATGAAGAAAAAATATATTCACTTCAATAGCTGTACCCCAATAGCATTTAATAAAATGTATCACTTATACATTAAAAAAAACCTTAATAAGATAGAAATAAAAATAATCTGTAAGATAAACTAAACATATTTCTTATTGGCAACTATTGATTGAGTGAATAATTGGAGACAAGATATTTGCAAACAATCTAATATTATTAGATATTAAATGCATCTTTTAATAAAATATCATGACCACATCTGGTACAACATCATGAAGTCTTCTGATTTCATTAACTACATGAAAGTTTTAGAATGAAGAAAAAATATATTCACTTCAATAACTGTACCCCAATAGCATTTAATAAAATGTATCACTTATACATTAAAAAAACCTTAATAAGATAGAAATAAAAATAATCTATAAGATAAACTAAACATATTTCTTATTGGCAACTATTGATTGAGTGAATAATTGGAGACAAGATGAATGACTAATTTTGGTTCATGAAGTAGACTAATAATAGTTTATTCAAAATACAACAAACATAGGCATTTATATTAATATCACACAAAATTACAAATATGTGAGTACAGTTATGTCTTTACAAAAATAAGCACATAGACATATGGAAGGAATGTGTGAAGGAAAGAATATCACTTGAAAAGGCTTGAGATTAAGTTAGAACTGGTTAGGATACCTAATTTGCTACTTCGTAATTGAGTCTTTTTTCAGAATACTCTGAGCCTTACTTTTTTAACATGTAAAAATGGTAGCTACCAGTAGCAATTTCACAGATTAAATTTAAAGTTTAAATGAGAAAGGAAATGTAAGTCATTTAGCCTTGTGTGACATGTAGCAGGTGTCCAATAAATGGAGTTTCCATTCTGTAAATTTCACATACGTGCAGATAAATGTACATAATGGAACAAATGGACTCAGTTCATTCAAAGTCCATTTTGTTTCTTCTCTAGAATTTATAATTAATGAAGTTTTACAATTTCCTTTTACTGCTCACCAAACCCATGTACAATTTGCATATATTTCCCCAAATAGCTCCTGTAAAAGGAAATGTCCTAGAAAAGTGGCTCTAAATGTGATGGTTTAATTAACCCTTTTCTTTCTGTATATGTAAAAATATCTCCTGTTTAATTCTGCTTGAGGGATTTTTTTCTTTTAGTTACAATTTCTATTCAACAAAAATTCAAATGTACTTTAAGGTAAGAAGTGACAGTCCCTAGGCAATACAGACCTAATGTATAGTGATATACTTCTTTTCACTCTTTAGTTCTAATATCCTTCTGATTGCTTGGAGAGTGGGCATGGGAGAATCAACACATTTTCTTGAGAGAAGAATAAGCATGAAAATATTAACCTAAAAGCATTGTTATGCCTCTCGTACCTATGCATTTTTATCTTGATTTCTAAGACCAGAAACATACATGAGTTTCATTTACTAGAAAAAATGTATTGTTATCCATAATGCATCTTTGGGAGAGCAATATAGCTCAATAAAGTAAGGGAATAGGGAAATGGGAAATTTTAATTTATAGTTCTACCATTAATCCCTGTGCAATCTTGGGCAAGTTGCTTAATCAGGCTGAGTGTCAGGAAATATTACAAGACTCATCAGAAGTGTATTAGAGAAATATGTAGCAGAGATCAGGCTAAACACACCAAGGGGAATCAGAGCAGTATGATTAGAAACTTGGGCATTTTAAAAGATCTGTCTGAGCACTTGCCCTTGCCCTTAAAAAAGAATAAAGACAGAAGGAAGTTGAAGTTAATGATGGAGTTCTGAGAAATGTCAAGATGATTCCTCAAATATAACCACACATAAGCTTGGGCTGGTTATGTAACTTCTTTGGAACTCAGTTGTTTCATTTATAAAATGTTAGCAATAATGCTTTCTTCAGAACAATTCCTGCAATGATTAAGAAAATTAAGTCATATGACTAGAATAACACATGGACTATCAAGTATAAGGAAAGCTTCAAGTCACTCAGATACCATTTGATTCTTACAACAGATATTCATTACATTATTCTTTCTATTTTTCTGTAAGGGGTCAAGGCCTCAAATCTTTTTCTGGTCTCCTATCCTGGTAAGCATAGCCAGGCCACAAGGGTCCTATAATGACTCCTTTTGCTATTTTTATTTACAGTCTAGGCTGGNAGTTTAATTAACCCTTTTCTTTCTGTATATGTAAAAATATCTCCTGTTTAATTCTGCTTGAGGGATTTTTTTCTTTTAGCTACAATTTCTATTCAACAAAAATTCAAATGTACTTTAAGGTAAGAAGTGACAGTCCCTAGGCAATACAGACCTAATGTATAGTGATATACTTCTTTTCACTCTTTAGTTCTAATATCCTTCTGATTGCTTGGAGAGTGGGCATGGGAGAATCAACACATTTTCTTGAGAGAAGAATAAGCATGAAAATATTAACCTAAAAGCATTGTTATGCCTCTCGTACCTATGCATTTTTATCTTGATTTCTAAGACCAGAAACATACATGAGTTTCATTTACTAGAAAAAATGTATTGTTATCCATAATGCATCTTTGGGAGAGCAATATAGCTCAATAAAGTAAGGGAATAGGGAAATGGGAAATTTTAATTTATAGTTCTACCATTAATCCCTGTGCAATCTTGGGCAAGTTGCTTAATCAGGCTGAGTGTCAGGAAACATTACAAGACTCATCAGAAGTGTATTAGAGAAATATGTAGCAGAGATCAGGCTAAACACACCAAGGGGAATCAGAGCAGTATGATTAGAAACTTGGGCATTTTTAAAGATCTGTCTGAGCACTTGCCCTTGCCCTTAAAAAAGAATAAAGACAGAAGGAAGTTGAAGTTAATGATGGAGTTCTGAGAAATGTCAAGATGATTCCTCAAATATAACCACACATAAGCTTGGGCTGGTTATGTAACTTCTTTGGAACTCAGTTGTTTCATTTATAAAATGTTAGCAATAATGCTTTCTTCAGAACAATTCCTGCAATGATTAAGAAAATTAAGTCATATGACTAGAATAACACATGGACTATCTCTGAACTGATATTTTAATTTTTATCATTAATAACAATTAAGAACCATATGGTTGTAATTCAAGAAACAGTTTTGCCAGAACTTATCACTGTCACTTTGTCTCATAGAACAAAATCATATGTTCTTGGCTAATTACTTACCTACGTTTGGTTACTAATTTTTATATGTACATGTGTGTATAAGTATGTATACACATATATATGGATATAGATATAGATTAATAAATATGTTCTGTATTTTTCTGTAAGGGGTCAAGGCCTCAAATCTTTTTCTGGTCTCCTATCCTGGTAAGCATGGCCAGGCCACAAGGGTCCTATAATGACTCCTTTTGCTATTTTTATTTACAGTCTAGGCTGGNGTGTGTATAAGTATGTATACACATATATATGGATATAGATATAGATTAATAAATATGTTCTCTATTTTTCTGTAAGGGGTCAAGGCCTCAAATCTTTTTCTGGTCTCCTATCCTGGTAAGCATAGCCAGGCCACAAGGGTCCTATAATGACTCCTTTTGCTATTTTTATTTACAGTCTAGGCTGGAGGCAGTTCAGGAATTTTGCTTCTTCACTTTTTCTCTATACCTCAACCTTGTTGTAGATCGCTCACACCTTACATTCCATCTGCCTATGTGAAATCACTCACTTATATAAGGATCTAAAATAGTCCAACTCATAGAATCAAAGAGTGAAGCAGTGATTGCAAGGGCTGGGGAAGTGGGAAATGGGGAGTTGCTAATCAACAGGCCTAAAGTTTCAGTTCAATAAGATGAATAACCTCTAGAGATCACTATTGTGTCCATGGTCAACAATAATGTACTGTACACTTATGAAAATTGTTAAAAGGGTAGATCTCAGCTTAAATGTTCTTATCACAATAAAATATTTTTTTAAAAAATAGAATTAATTTTTAAGGCCTAGAGTGGAACTCTCTCAATGACCTTTTCATCTAGGTGTAGATTCCCGCCAGGGAGGACATTTAGATTTTATCTAAGAAATCATTTACAAAGACAAATAAAAAGAAAATTTTTTTTCAGAACAGTGAACAAAACATCACACAGAGGAAAGTGTAACAGAAAAAGAATATGTGCATACCAATGCAAGAATTCTATAATCTTTGACTATGTAGAGATAATTTGTATGTTAGGATTCTCCATATAAACAGACCAATAGGATGTGTGTGTATGTGTGCGTGCGCGCATGTGCACACAAAGAGAAAGACAGAGCAAGAAAGATTTTAGGGAATTGGCTTACATGGTTGTGGAGGTTGCCAAGTCCAAACTGTCAAATTCAAAATCTGCAGGGTAGGCTAATAGTCTGAAGACCCAGGGAAGAGTTGCAGTTCAAGTCCAAAGGCAATCTTCTAGAAAACTTCTCTCTCCTTTGGGGAAAGTCAGTCGTTTTCTTAAGGCCTTTAACTGATTGGATGAGGCTCACCAAGTTATAAAGGTCAATATGCTTTACTTGAAACCTGCTGATTAAAATGTTAATCCCATTCAAAAAAATACAATAAAATAACTTAATAAAAACATCTAGAATAGTATTTGACCAAAATATTTGGATGCCATGGCCTAGCCAAGCTGACACATAAAATTAACCACAACGGTTTGTTTAATTAAAATACGCAGATAAAAACACTAAAACCCAAACTTAGCCCAAGTACTAAAATATAATACAGAAAAAATAGTAGTGGCCATTGATTATTGCCTACTCCAAAGATGATGTTACAGCAGAATACAT
>NW_007730925.1:51766-52995 GCF_000696425.1 Galeopterus variegatus | reverse complement strand
AAAAATAGTAGTGGCCATTGATTATTGCCTACTCCAAAGATGATGTTACAGCAGAATACATACAACAGGGGCCCAATAACATATCTCCCAGGCCAGGGATCCTGTGATGACGTGAAGAGCAACCAGATTCCAAAACCCCAAATTACTGTCTCAGTTACTGAAGGAAAAAGAACAAGTGGCTGCTTATGACTCTAAAAACTTTGCTTTATGGCATCAGAGGGGTTGGCCTAAATATCTCCACCAAACTCTGGAGACAAGGTCTGGTGAGAGAATTGGTGAGCAGTCTCAGACCCAAATACATTTTATAGTGCAGAAAAACTTCCTAAAGTTATTCCTACTTGCTTGATTAATTATGAATTATTATGTGTATAGTAATAAAATCACTATAGTATATGGTACAAATTATGCAGCCACCTTCATTGCAGGTTTGGGATGGCGTCTGCATTCAGAATAGACCAAAGCGTAGCAGACATGGCACTGATGTAAGGCACTAAGAAAACTAAGTTCTCACATCACCAGCTAAAATTAACCTGCAAGTTAGAACAGTCTCTACTGAAGACAAGACTTCATAGAGGAGGCATACCCTCAAGCAGGTGCGGGAATAAGGTAGCTCAGATAAAATTAGCACCTAGACTAAGTTCTGTATTCCTCCTGACTTGTTTTTTTTACAGACTGCAAATCAGAGCTGTTTATTTTGTGTTTCAAGCTGTGATTCCACATTTTCATTACAATTTGAGAGGAAAGGCAGATTCTTACTTATTCTCATCACCCCTATTACAGAAAATATATCTGACTAATCAGCTAGGAAGGACAGAGCAGTTAATAATGACCAAATAAGCCAATAATGGAGGCTATATCTATGAGGGTAAAAAAGCCTGTGGAAAAATAGAACTGAAAAGTAATATGAATCTTTCCATGAGCTTTTTGAAGAATCCTTGTATATAATATCTTTGGAGTTTAAAAAAATGAGGATGATGGCAGCAGTGGTGGCACGTATGTGACTCTCTTCCTATCTCCACATAAAAACAGACAGAACAAAAGACACACAAAAAAACCCCATAAAAACTATGGACATTTTTTACCGCAAAACAAGGTGACAAGATTTTTCACAGACCACAATATTCAAGCAGCTGAGGTGAACTCACCCACAGCCACAAGACCTGCATGGTACCAGTGTCTGTGGGAAACAGCAGCGACAACAACCAGTGAGTGACCTGAGAACAGAAGAA
>NW_007730925.1:48151-50753 GCF_000696425.1 Galeopterus variegatus | reverse complement strand
GGGTTGCAATCCGTTGCCGGACACGAAAAAAGACAAAAAGGAAAAAAATAAAAATAAAAATGAGCAACAACAAAAAAATCAAAATAATATCTGAACAGTATTATCACAGAAAAAAGGGAGAGAATAAAGAGCAGAATAAAACCCCTACAGACAATTACAGCATACCAGAAAGATATGTCCACAGAACTGAACAAAACTAAAACCTTTATAACATTTAATTTCAAAATGAGCCAAAAGACATTAATAAAATGATACAACATATCAAAGAACAACATACATCATAATTAGAAAAAGTCAGAAACAAGGTGATGGAACTGAAAGAAAAGAGTTACATCTGAAAGAAAAAACAATTTTTGAAATAAAAATTAAATTAGAGAGAACATAAGAAAGAATAAACAGAATATAATGCCTTAAGAGAAATACAAGATGAGAGATATTTTTAAATAAAAAAGAAATGAAACAAAAAAATTAAAAAGTCTAACAGAAAGTGACAAACATTAACAATAGGTAAAGATCTAATATATCAAAATAGACGTCTCAAAAGAAAATTTAAGCAAGGGAACAGAGCAAAATTTAAAATCATATGACAGCATTCCTGAAATTTAAAAAAAGAGAAAAATTGAAACTCTATATTGAAAAAGCATACTACATACCTGAGAATAATAAAAAGATAAAACACTAAAATCATTATTTTTTTTTTAAAAAAGAAAAATCCTTTTCTCTGGCCAAAGCAGTGAGTGATATAATGTAAAGAAAATTACATTATCATTAGGCATTTCAACAGTAATACTTTGTCAGAATGAAAAAGTTACAAAACTAAAATACTAAAAAAAAGGTGCCAATGGTTTTATATTCAGCAAAACTGACTTTCACAAAACCCAAATATACATCAACATGCAAGAACTCAACAATAGTTTTCTTGTGAATCTTTCTTATGAATCTTATAAAGACAATTTCATACAAGCAAAATGACAAAAGAGTGGGTGGTGTTATAGGTACTTGTAGAAGGTAGACCAGATGAGGCTAAAGAGGAAAAGAGTACAATATGAAATGGCTATATACTCAGATTGTGGGGAAAAATGCAGAATACGTATTTAAAGAAATGTTACATTGATGGCTAATACTTGTATTAGTATAGTTATTTTGAGACTAGTGTTGTGTACTCTGTTACAGAGTAAATGAATAATTATGGGGTGGTCTTATTTTGCCATCCCCTGAGTCCTTAAAAAGCAGGTTTGTTAGTGTGGAGAAAGGGGACATGAAAGTCATATAGAAGAGATTAAGTAAAAAACTCTATAGTTATAACTTTTACTGGGAATTATCAGTATGAACTAAAAGACACATATGCATATATAAATATACGTATCATATGTATGGATGAATAGATATATTTTATAGCTCTGGCCACTGAAAAGTCCTAGAAGTAATGACTGAAACAACACAGTGTTACTGAGTAAGGACTCACTGCCTGATATGCACAGAAGCCAATACCATGGCACCAGTTTTTGTGAGAAGAAAAGGCTTTATTGCAAGGTTGACCTGCAAGGAGACAGGAAGCAAGACTCTCATATCTGCTTCCTTGAACCAGGGGATGGATGTATTTTTAAAGGATCGGTAAGGATCAGGAATTGGGGATTGGCTGGCTTCTGTTCAGACCACAGGTCTAGGTAAAGATGATTGGCTGGTCCGAGTCAGGCCACGTGACTCGGGCAAAGGCTGATTGTTTGATGAGCCAAGAGCTAATTGATGGGGGCTGAGTCAGGTCATATGATGCATATAGGGGCTAATTGGTTGAGCCCAAATCCATTCTTTTGCTGGAGAAGTTTCAGATTCCTTTGGGGCCCAAGGCGATCTGGAGGGAAGGATTCCTTTCTCAGCTTACACCCTTCAAGATAACTTATAAAACAAATCGAGGTGGAGAGATAAAATCAGTTGCAAATAGTTTTAGATGGTTTCAACAATATCAATGAGAATCTCTATGGTCCAAATATCTTGTGGTCTTAAAATGCTATTTTCCAAAGTATTTCACAATACTATCTTTCTTGAGAAAATTGTTAATTCCACATCCAAAGCAGCAAATGTACAAGATGAGCCTGAAACTTCTTATCATAACTGCTAAAGAGGAAACTGTCACAGACTCCCACTGTCATGTCAAAAAGACTCAAGAGCAAAGTAGAAGAGGCTCTCACTGAGACAATTTGAGCTTCAAAATAGATAATTGCAATCTATTGAAACCCACCAAATATGATTGAATCAATCATTAGTAATGATTTAAAAACAGAAAACTAATTGGTCCCCTTTAGAGATAATGGCAAACTAATAAATGAAGTTAATTTTATCTTGCCTTTCCTGTGTGAGCTTTACCACTAGGTTACCAAATTATACAGAAAGGAGGCATGTTTATATAAAACGAATTCAACTAGCACATGAAAAAGAAATTATAGGACTGAAATACCACCATTTTGCAACCCTCAGTGAATAAATAGATGACTGAGCATCTGCAGCTGCTAAATACACAATAAGCAGGACAACTAGGCATTATGTGTCCCTTGATGGAAAAACACACCACCTATAGTCTTGACAATTGTACAAAGCCTGAGTT
>NW_007730925.1:46255-47824 GCF_000696425.1 Galeopterus variegatus | reverse complement strand
TGTGTCCCTTGATGGAAAAACACACCACCTATAGTCTTGACAATTGTACAAAGCCTGAGTTAGATGAGACCTCTTGATCCAGCAGCCAAATCTCAGGATATACAGGGCACTGAGAAACATGACAATATCATGGAATCAACAACATGTGGACTAAACCTCTAGATGGGCAAGACTAAGCCAGAGTGTCTAAAAATGCATGTTTGGATGATAAAACACAAGGAAGAAACACAAGGGGTGATTATGATTACTTATTGGGGGAGGACAGGGGTAGAGATTGGGACAAGGCACGTGGAGGGGCTTTTGAAGCAACTAACAAAGTTCTATTTTTGACCTGGTTTCAAGGGTGTTTGCTTCATACTAACTCATTAAAATGTGTATTTCTTTTGAGCGACATTTCTTTATCTATGTTTTATTTCACAATAAAAGGGTTAAAATTTTTACAATAAAACTCATGCTCTATTTTATCATAAAAAGGTTTAAAAAAATCAAGAAAGTTTAATTGTTCTACTAAATGAATCCACAGTTTCAGATGGTAGCTGTAAGCTATCTTATGCAATTCACTTATAAAAAAGGTTTTTTAAATTATGCTTGTTAAATGTGTATAGAAAAATTAGGAACCACATATAAGCAAAATAAAGAAAATTAACATCACTCCTAGCATATATTCTGACAGACTTTTTCCTATTTGTATATGATTTATATTGATTTTCTAATAAATGGGATCAAACAGTATATGCTATTTTGCAATCTGCTCCCATTACCAAAAATATTATAAATATATTGCAATTTAGTTACACATACTTTTGTAATATTATTAAATGACCATATTTCTATTGATTATATTTTAATAAAAACATACATTCAGCAAATCTCCTATAGTTGAACATTTATGTTGTTTTCTTTCATTTTTCTTTTTATATATAAGCCTAAAATAAACACGCTTATAGCTAAATATTGGCGCATATCCTTAACTACTTTCTGAGAATAAATTCATGAAAGTGGAATTACATGTCAAGGTATTTTCTGTATGAGCTGTAAAATTGTCCTTCAGTAAGATTGGGCAATTTTATAGGAGCATTTATGCAAAGAGGTTGATTTTAATGTCAGGGCATTAGGCAAAAAATTATGTATAGCCAAAACCACTCTGGGAAATTATTTAATATCTCATAACATATAGTATGCATGGTTTTATGTAAATAAATTGGAAATAGCATGTAAGCCAATGTAATTTTACTGGAGAACACATTCAAGATGTTCTCTTTATGGCAGATTCAGAGACAATTAAGAACAACATTCAGATTCTAGTCTCCCATATCTTGCTCTTTCCAATTCTCCTAGAAAATGAGATATTTCTAGATTCTGCTTACATACTTTTATTATTTTAACCATAGTTGTAACATTTTCATTGTGATGACTTTTCAAATTATGAGCTTTCTCACTTGAAGTAAGAGATCCTTGGAGTCAGGAAAAATGATTTATTTTATTAATTACTTCAGGATCTAACCTAAAGCAACCTGGATTAAAAGAATAGTTATTTCCGTACAAGTATTATTGAGAACATTTTTTTTT
>NW_007730925.1:42210-45898 GCF_000696425.1 Galeopterus variegatus | reverse complement strand
CAGCCAGTGAGCAGGAACCGGTCTCCACATGGGATCCGAACCCTTGGTGGGAGCGCCGCTGTGCTCTCAGGCGGCGCACTCTCCAGTGCGCCACCGGGCCGGCCCTATTGAGAACATTTTGAACACTTGTTTTGTTCCAGGAACTGTGCTAAATTTTCTTCTTGTATTATTTCCTTTAATACCTCATGATATTTGTATCATTATTATGCCCATTTTACAGAAGAAAAATCTGTTTTATAGTGACCGAACTAGAATTTATACCAAGGCTGTTTGACTTAAAAATCAGTTGATAACCAATACTTCTGTTATAGAGAATGTTAGAGTTATTGCAGTTTTTTAAAAAAGAATAGTGGACCTGTTTATAGCTTATTTCATATAAATCAGTGAGATTTTGCCCTATCTTTTCATGACTTACTGAATTTAAAGCTGCCTAAAAGCAAAATGAGAAACAGGTTAAATTCAGGAAACTTAACACTAGCTCTCAGGATACTTAACACTAGCTGGGGGTAATTTTTCACTCTAAATAATTATATACTTGGATTACACCTAATTGCTTTTGATCTAGCCTTAAATCTTTGCCCCTTGTATCACCAGCTCAGATGTAGGCAGAGCAAACATCAACAGAAGAGGTAAAAAACTAAGAACATGTCATGAGTGAAGTAATAAATATCTAGTATTTTCTCCAGGTCTCTGATTACAAGTGGATATTTAGGAAAATCTATAATCTATCATAAACCACAAGAATTAATGTTTCTTATTGGGAGAGAAATGTAACAAAAAATAAAATACCCTTTTTGTGAAACATTTCTGGTACCTTTACATTTATGTCCCATGGAGTCACATTCTAAATGAGAATTCAGCTTGTTAAGATAAGTGAGCAGATATGATCTTGATGGAGGGGATGAGGGGAGAGGGTAAGGGGAAGGAGAAATTGGTAAAGGGACATGAAAATCATCTACATTATACATTGATAAATTAAAAAGTAAAAAATTAAAAAATATAAATTTAAAAAAATAAATATTAAAATTTAAAAAATGAGGATTCAGATCTCACATCAATATAGAAGGCAAAAAAACAACAGCAACAAAATCATTCACATTCAAAATTAACTGCAAGACCCTGTTGTGAATTGAAATGTGTTCCCCCAATCCCCAAATATGTTAAAGTGCTAATTCCCAGTACCTGTGATAGTGACCTTATTTAGAAATAAGGTCTTAGCAGATGTAATCAAGTTAAGATGAAGTTTGTCCTTAATATGATATGACTAGTGTCTGTACACATAGCAGAAAAGAGACACAGATTGACACAGGAGAACACCAGGTGACAGTGGAGACAGAGACTGGAGTGATGCATCTACATGCCAAGGAAAGCCACAGATTGCCACAACAACAGAAGCCAAGAGAAAGGCCTGGAACAGATTTCGGACTAGAGCCTTCAGAGAGAGCTGATACCTTGATTTCAGGCTTCTAGACTCAAGAACTGTGAAAGAATAAATTTCTGTTTTTTAAAGCCATTCAATTTATGGCACTTCGTTACAGCAGCCCAAGAAATCTAATGCAGACCCCTTACAGAAACACTACATTAGAAAATTAAGAACAAGCCCCCATTACATCCAACACAGGCATTTGTTTCCCTATCAGATTTGTAGTACATCACCATTTCTACAATGAGCATCGCATCTGGTAGTTAGCTTGTGTTTAGGAGCCAAGTTGGATGAATAATAGCTTGGTGTTTACGAGCACTAACATTACTTAGTACAGTGAGCTGTCCACACTCTGAGAGGACTCAGGGAACACAGACCAGTGAAGGTAGGGCATATTTATCCTGTCTTTTCAGGTTTGTCCCTGGTGACCAGTGCAAAGACAGGCTGAACCACCTATACTAAAAGTGTTCTTTCTCTCTCTCTCTCCTGTTCTCTCTTTCTCATCCAGTCTGTAAAGCTAAATTTGCATAGGTGAAATCCACTCTTCTGAAATTTGCACAGTATTTTGTACTTTATACTTTGTTTATTTTAGTTGCCTCACAAGAACATGATTGATCATAATTGCTTCAGTTTTCTGAGAGTTTCAAATATATGTATTTTATTGCCCTTTAACCTGCCTAAACTAAAATTTCTAATTTAGGAGTCTATTATATACAATAATATCATTTTTGCCCATAAAACTATCATTCTCAGTTTATTGAGTATAGGCATATGGTTCATTTGGGCAAATAATACATACTAATTTAATTTACTGTTAAATCTGTTTAAATTTAGTTATAAATAGAGCTAGGAACTGCTTAACTTTAAGAATTTGCATCACATTTTTATCTTATCTCAGAAAAGGCAAAATTTGGAGCAAAAACTACTTTCAACATAAACATTTAAAAGGTGCTTGTTGTATTAAATGCCTGCATTATATCAAGAATTTATGGAAACTGTTCATTTTATAAAAGGAAGTGAGAATCTAGGAAGTGTTTTTAAGAGAAACCGGCCTTTGACTGCTGCAGGAATCAATGAATGCTGCCAGTAGACTCCATTCCAACATCAGTCTTTGAGATCTAATTTGTAGGACAGAAACACCTCCAGCAAACTGTAGAGCAAAAGTCAACATACGAAAGCCTATAAAAAGTCATTTGATTCTTCGTTTCCTTATGAAACAGCCAAGGCCTCAAAGAAGCAAAACTGCATCCTTTAATTTATGGACAAGTGCCTGGCTTGTCCTCATTGTGCATGACCACAATGTTCCAACAGAGCTTTTTCATAAAAACTTCACATTCATGCTCTTATAAATCATTTCTATTTAAAAATGGAAGCAATAAAGGAATACCTTGTTTAAATATTTTATTCATCTCTCCAAACACAAGTTTATAATAAAAATCCTCCTAGTTTTCAAGCAAAAAAAGTGAAATTATTTTGTCTGTTTCATTTCCATAGTTTTAAGCATTACTATAGATTGATGTTTTGCTACCACCATGAGCAAACCTTTACAGAAATACCTCAATGATAATTTTACAATCCTTTCCTGCATGCCTTTTTTTTCCTTCCCTGACATGTTATGTAGAAAAAGCTAAATAAAAATGTGTGATTTTACTATTTATCCTGTACATTTCTACTTGCTAATTAAGTCAGCAAAATACCAACTTTCCAAAAAGTGGAATTTAATTTACTGCTTTGTTTATTTTGTTCTAAGAGTCTTCTGATGCAGCTAATAATTAACAAATTTTAGATGTCCCCACTTTCCTAGTCTCTGACGTACACTTAATTTAATTGTTTAATAATATGCCCACACATGCACAGGAAGTTAATATTCAACAGCACTAGGAAAATCTGCATATATGCTCTATAATGTAGCTTATTTAAGGAGAAGAGCTATTCAAAATTCATAAACATTAAGTCTTGTCTTTTGCCATCTGTCTATTACCTCTATTTTACTTCATTTTACCATATGACTCCTAGATGCATATATCCAAAGGAATTTATCAAGGAGTGGTTATGTAAGGTACATATATGGCCACCTCATCCCTTCAAGCTTTTGTGAATTTCTGAAGAAATTAATTTTTAATGTACTATTGCTGGTTGGAGTATTCTTTCTTTTTTCTAGCACTCCTGGATATCTATAAAATATAGAACAAGCTCTTCTCCTGCACTGTTATTCTAAGAAGTTTAATTAAAAGAAAATACTACTATATATATATATATATATAT
>NW_007730925.1:36677-41210 GCF_000696425.1 Galeopterus variegatus | reverse complement strand
ATATATATATATATATATATATATATATATATATATATATATATATATATATACATACACACACACATATATATATTCAGTATTAAGTGTCCAGGTACTTATTATTTCTCTTCCAGAGGACTATAAAAATCTCCTAATGTTCCCTCCACTTCTGATGACTCCTCACACAGCAATGACATTCATATTTTTAAAGCAAAACCCCTTCAATGCTTCTGCATTGTTCAGGAGATTAAATAAAATTATAATTAAGTGTTTAGATGGAGAGAAATCCTGTGAAAATTCACTCCTCAAAACCAATTTCTCTCACCACCTGGAGATTTTTTTCTGTTTTTTTATTTTTCTTCTTTCCTTTGCTCTCCTGATGTAGAAATCCATTAAAGGAGCCAGCTTCATTTTTCTCTAATGTCCAAATTGGATGCATCTTGATCTAGACAAGATTTTTCACTTTTTGCTTCACACACCAAGGTCACTGAGCCCCAGATGGAGGCAGAAACCCAGCCTATCCCCTGCCATCTACCTTAAGGATGCACGTCATAATCAATAAACAGTGGCTGCTGTCTCCAAACATCTTGGGTCAGGTCACCATGCAGACTCAGTCACATTTTCTACCCTTCACTGTAAACCCATGAACACATGTCAATTCTACAAGGATTTCAATTCTACAAATAACCCCCAGAAATTTTCCTGTATGATACCAGATGTTTCCACTTTTTCAATTATGTCCTTATGTTGTTCAGGGACAGGTTTCCATACCCCATTGCTTACTTTTTTATTTGCAAAGACCCTTTTGTCCAACCAGTTCTGCAGTCTTGCTCCTCTCTCTGAATTGCTTGCATATTTGAGTGTGTATATATAGAGAGATACAGACAAAGAAAGCACACACAGAACATAGACTTGTTGTATATGTATTACTGCAGCAGACAAATCTTGTTTTAAAACAATAATTTAATTCATTATCCAGCAGATCTACGCCAAAACTGTAAAGTAGGCAAAGATTGATTGTTTCCTTTTCTCCTCTCATTTTCTGACTTCTCTTTATATCAGGGGGTCTTTTTCAGAATTTGGAGCCACTGTTTTGTCCTAGGACTCACAATGAGGCATCTCACATAGGATCATTTCTGAATAGAATCTCGTGCCCATCCTTCACTTTAATTCAACTGAGCAGCCCTTTACAGAGACTGCATCTTGAAAGAAAGGTGTGTGCATCTCTAAAAGGAGAATAATAAGCACACCAGTCTTATAAGAGAGATATTTCTAACAGTAGGAATTCTCAAGTCATGGCATGCCTGACAACCTAATGTCAACACAAGTGTGGGCTGGGCACAATATATAATAATGACTGAATCCATTTTTTTGTGGCTGTCCAGGATACTCAAATAATAGCTTAAATAAGTTCTACCCAAACAGTAGCTTGAAGAAAACTCTACTGAAAGGTTTGATGTTGCTATGGTTTGAATATCCCCCCAAAACTCATTGAAACTTGATTCTCATTATAACTGTTAAGAGGGTAGGAAATCTGATTATGGTATTTGAAAAGTGGGGCCTTTGGGAGGTGATTGGATTGTGAGGATCCTGCTCTTATGAATGAATTAGTTCATTAATGGGTTAATTTAGGGTTATCATGGGCATGGACTGGTGGTTTTATAAGGAGAGCACATGAATGCACTTTTGCTCTGTCCTTGCTACGTGATAGCCTGTGTCACCCCCAGACTCTACAGAGAGTTTCCATCAAGAAGAAGGCCTTCGCCAGATATGCTCCCTGGACCTTAGATCCCAGACTCCAAAACTGTAAGAAATAAGCTCTGTTTCTTTAAAAATTATCCAGTTTTAGGTACTCTGTTATTAGCAACAGAAAATGGACTAGCACAGATGTGACAGTCTTAGATTTAAGTCTCAACTCTACTACTCTTAGGCTGCATGATTTTCAGCAAGTTGCTTGACTTACTGAGATTTAATTTCCTCTTTTATAACACAAGTATACCTCATTTATAAAGTTTGCTTAGGCTGGATTAAAGAAAGTGTTTATGACACTGGTTTTTAAGTCAGGTTCAATAGGGACGCTTTGGAGATTTGACAAAAATTAGGTTCATATCTTTTATGATATATTTCAACCTATAATGATGATGATGATGATGATGGCAATTACAAACCACAGACATGCAAAATGCTGCCACTAAGCCATATGAATAATAAGAACCTACTTTTTCAATTCATATAACAAACAAATATATGAGTGAAAATATAGAAATGGTGTCCGTATTAGTTAGGGTTCTCCAGAGAGAGAGAGAGAGAGAAACAACAGGATATGAATATAAATATATGAGAGGGGATTTATTAGGGGAATTGGCTCACATGATTAAGAAGCCTGAGAAGTCCCATGATATGCTGTCTGCAAATTGGATGCTGGTTAATGTGGTTCAGTGCAAGTCTGGAAGCCTCAGAACTAGAGGAGCCAATAGTGTGATTCTCAGTCCAAGGCCAAAGGCCTGAGAGCTGGAGATATCAGTGGTGTAATCCCTGGAGCCCAAAGGCTGAAGAGTCTTAAGTTTGGATGTCCATGAATGGGAGAGAAGAGTGCATCCCAGTTCCAGTGGAAATAGAGCAAGAGATTTGCCTTTTCCTCTGTTTTTGTTTTCTTGGGGCCTCCAGCAGATTTGAATGATGCCTGCCCATACTGAGGGCGGATCTTTCCCACCAGTCCACTGAAGCTTATGTGCTAATCTCTTCTGGAAACACCCTCAACGGCACACCCCAAAATAATGCTTTACCAGGTTTCTATATATTCCTTAATCTAGTCAAGCTGACAGCTAAAATTAACCATCACAAATTAATCTTCTGTGTTAGTGTGCTTTCTGTTGCTTAAAACAGAATACCTGAAACTGGATAATTTATGAAGAAATGACGTTTATTTCTACAGTTTTGGAAGCTGGGCCTCTATAGTCCAGAGGGTGCATCTAGTGGTGGTGGTTGGGGTGGGGGGGACTTCTTCTACAGAGACACATGTTATCACACTGGGAGAATGAGCTGAGCAAGAGAGCAAACCTGCTCGGAACATTCATTATGAATGGATCAATCCATTCCCAAGGGCACAGTCCTTATAATCTAATCACCTCTCAAAGGCCCCACCTTTCAAATACTGCAATTGAATTTTCCACCCTCTTAACACTGTTACAATGGAGATCAAGTTTCCAATACACGAACTTTTGGGGGAAACATTTGACCCATAAAAATGTAAAAGTAACTGTCATTTCTCTTACTGCCTTCATAAAACAGCATTTGAGCTTGGTCTAGAAGAGTAAGAAACAAAATCTTTATGAGTCTTCCCTTTTTTCTCTTCCACCATTTCTCAATGGATCAACCATCTTCTATGAACAATCTACTATGTATTTCCAAGAGCTTCTTCTCCCACTCATCCTGATATAATACGTGCCATTCTCTGGTCACAGTCACGTGGCTACAAATTTTCTAACACTATAGTCCTGCAGATTCTTTACTTTCTCAATTTTTCATCCTTGTTTTTCCCTTCAAGTCAACTGCCTATGGTCTTGCCTTTATTCTTTGAATCTTACCACCTTTTAGCAATGACTCACTGCCAAAACCTTTAATTTTGAAATGATAATCTTTAGCTAAAACTTCTCTTATTTATATTGAGCACTCTCTTTGAAGCTTCTCAATGTGTCCTCACTTCAGTTCTTTAATGCTCTTAGAGCATCACATTTCCATTCTTACATGGCTTGCATTTTAACTTGTCCATTTTTCTATCTTTAACAATTTCAATGTTGTTTTGTGATTCTTCTTAGAATTTATTCCCTCACCACACAGTTCTTCTTTTTGATTATTTTGCTAAGATGAAAGACCTCAGATTAAGAACTCCAAGACTTCACCATTCTCTCTCATCATTTTGTCCTTGGTCAGCCACATTTACCTGGAAAAATGATTAAAAAAAACAGCTAAGCTATTTTTATTAACAAATCATGATATAGCACAGGGATTATATATCCAAGTGCATACATGGCTCTCCAAAGTTAAATTTGATTGGTAGAGAACAACCACCACTATTATTTTCAATAACATTACCTCTTATTATTTTCAATAATGTTACTAGTTCATTCATTCTTGACTCAATGAAGAGGCCTTGGGCCTTCCAAAAAGAGTTAATGATTTATTCTTTGGTCTTACATAATAAATTCATTCTAATATGACCACCCATTAGTCTTCTGACCATTTCCTCAATACTTGGTCAAAGTAGTGCTGGCATCTTCAACACTCTGTGGGCTATTACTGTGTACAACCTTCAAGAATCCATCCTTCTCAGTTTCATGTATACTAACCAGAATATTAAAACCTGCTTTATGGTAGAACACTATTAATATTTCCTGCCCAGTCTTATATTTTACTCACCTTGATATATCAACACTTTTACAAGTGTTTTCCTTGTTTATGCAAGCACATTTTAGCCAGAAAGTACCACTTTTTCCTGAAGTATGGTATTTTCTTCCATAGGAGATACAGAATTTTCTCACTTGGGTTAGA
>NW_007730925.1:34385-36093 GCF_000696425.1 Galeopterus variegatus | reverse complement strand
TATACTAACCAGAATATTAAAACCTGCTTTATGGTAGAACACTATTAATATTTCCTGCCCAATCTTATATTTTACTCACCTTGATATATCAACACTTTTACAAGTGTTTTCCTTGTTTATGCAAGCACATTTTAGCCAGAAAGTACCACGTTTTCCTGAAGTATGGTATTTTCTTCCATAGGAGATACAGAATTTTCTCACTTGGGTTAGATTGAGAACTGAAGGAATGACCTGTGGAAGGACTGAAGGAAGAGCTGTGGGCGTGACCTAAGGACAAGCACTATCCTGAGAGACACGCATCTCAGATGACACCTTTGTGTTGTCTCCAGACAAAAGGAGGCTGATTTTATCCAGTTGGTGGCGGAGAGTGGAGGGGGAGAGATGGAGGGGTCTGTTTCCTCTTGCCTAGAAAGTCACTGGTATCTAAAAATTCAAATTTATCAGGGTCAGCAACTCATATACCTACAACCCAGGTCATAGGGGTGTACATTTTCCTTACCAGGACTCTGATTTTAGGACAGGAGACCTGTCAATGGTTAAAGTTTAGTCTCTTGCAATTTATACCACCTTTATGATTCATTTTCAGGTCTCCTTTTCAGCACAGCCCGAAATCCAGCTGTAGAAGATACAGACGGCTCTAAATACTACCATGAGACTTTCATAGCTTGCCCTGAATAGACATTTGGTTGAACTCAATCTGTCATTGTCTTTCTTCAAGACACCAGGTCAGTTAACAAAATCCAGTCAACTACCCAATCAGTATAATTACCTTTGTGCCCACAGATGTCAAGGGACAAAGATTTGGCATAAGCCAGTTCTTTTCCTTTAATCCGTAACTCATCCCAAACCACCACAGGTGAGTGTTAGTCAATGCATGGCAAGAGTTATCACCACCTGACTTTCCAGGAGCCATGAAGCCCTAATTGTCATCTGACTAATGAGTAAACTAATTGTACATTTCTGTCATAAATATCTGATTTTGAAAGCCATTTCTAGTATCAACTGTCTTAACTCAGGTTTCCCTGAAAGCAGGCTCTGAGACAAGGACTTAGATGCAGATAATTAATTTGGGTCCCCAGAAACAGAATGGAATGAGTGGGGCCAGTCTTTCATGGGAGAGAGAAAAGGCAAAAATGTGGTAATAAGTTGATTACAGATGTAGACAACTAAGGTTTATTCTTGCCAGGTGACGTTTGTGGAAGTATGTACAACAGACCTCAGCATTTTCCCATGTAGGACAGTGAGGCTGGGGCTTTTATCTTCCAGTTACCATCCCCACTTGACTGAGGCTTGTCTTTCAGATGTTCACCCCCTCACACTTTCTGATTGGCCTGCAGGTTTTTCCTGCAGGTTTTGGACAGCCTCCTACAGCTTTAAAGAAAGCACAGCAGAGAGATATTTTGGCCTGGCTTTGATGTGTGTCAACTGTTAATGGTGCCTGGAACTGTCCGTCCCAGCAGTGCTGAAACCATAAGGCCTGAGGGGATGCGGCGGATGCACATCAAGTTTTCCTCCATATAATTTAATACCATTTTCTTAGCTCTCATACTATATACAACTCCTTGCAGAATTTGATATCTTTACCTAATTCCACATAAAACATTCTTCTTTAGTTTCCATAAGATTGTGGCTCTTTTAGATTCCCCGTTATTTCTTTCTACATTAATTTCACTTTTTCCTGCAACCTGCTAGATACATATTTTTTAAA
>NW_007730925.1:31352-33219 GCF_000696425.1 Galeopterus variegatus | reverse complement strand
AAATGCTTTTGTTGACCAGCAAATAGTAATAGAGCAACATTTATGTCATGCTTTCTACATGCCAGATACTGTTCTACAGGCTTTGAATTCATTAACTTGACTTATATGATCCTCTTTTTAATTATCATTCTCATTTTATAGATGAAGAAAATTGTCTAAAATGGTATACCTAGAGACAAGCAAATCAAGATCAAACAGGTAGCCTGTTTTAAAAGTCTGTGCTCTTAAGTACTATACTAAAATGACTCACTGAGGCCACATGGAACCAATGACTACAAAAGAAAACTATCAGCATTTATGACCTCATATAACTTTATCCCAAACTACTTTTCAGAACTAACTCCCATTTTAAATAATGCATTTAATTTTTTTGTTCTAAATTTTTAACATACATTATTTTATTTCCTCCTCCCAGTGACCCCGTGAAAATGATATTATTTTTACCTTCATTTTTCTCAGTTGGAGAACTTGAGGCTTAGAGAAGAGATACTATTTGTATAAGGTTTTATGTCCAGTACATTGCAGAACTAGGAATTAAAATCATGACTTCTTGCTTTCTAAGTCTACATTTTGGATACCTGTACCAGTTCTTTTAGAGGAAAGGTGAACTTATCACCATTTGTATATGTCCCTTAATGCCCAGCCTCCATGTCACAGCTTACACACTTCTACAGGCCTAAACTCTGCCTATTGTGAAGGCTTCCTGAATTGTTATCTTAGTTGGAGATAGTCTCACCATGCACTGGTCTTGAAAAACTCTGTAACTCTCTAGGAACAATATCAATGTCTACAGCATTTACATTATATATCTTTAATTCTTAGTTCTATGTGCTCATTGAGAAAAGAGGTCTATCTGTATCCTCAACACCTAGTATGTAACATTTTTGGAAATTTGATTAATTTACTTTCATAGTAGTTACCCACCAAGAGGAGAAAGTCATTTTCATTACCCTTCAAAATAAGCATGCATGCATGCAGAAATAAGATATTTGAAGAAAAGAAGAAATATAATAGCACACAGACCTGGTAATTTATGTCAAATGAATTCATAATTGCTTAAACACAATTTATTACCTAAAAGGCAGCCACTCAACAAGAAATCTAACATGTTTGGGTGCACTATTTTACAGTTTATGAATATAGCTGCTCTACTGTTTCTGCAGATATTTGCTGAGTCCCCACTGTGTGCCAGGCACCATGTGAGATGCTGTAGATACATCACTGAGCAACACAAAGACCTCATCTCTGATTTTAGGATTAATCTAGTAGAAGAGACAAACATTAATGAAAAGACCAGACAGATCCAGAAAGTATTGCAATTACAGTAAGTCCCACAAATGAAGTTTTGAATAGGGAGATTTTACAATAGAGGAAAATAAGGGGCCCTTCTACTGAGTCCTGAAGCATTGGTTGTAGTTAACTGGAAAACAAGGGAATAGAAGAATATTCTGTGTAGAGAATATGCAAAGGGTCAGTGAGGTGACTAATGCAAAGGGTACAAAGAAGTTGCTATTTCAATGTATCCAAATATATGCCTAGTTGATGCAATGGATAGAATTTAAGAATAAGGGCTGGTTACTTGAGTGTGGAAATGTAAATGGGATATTATGTAATGGTGAGTCATAGCAAATTAAGCTACTAATAGTTATTAGATTACATAACTCCCAGCTTAGTATTAATGTTCACTGTAATGAAACAATACTTTACTTTTATTATTTTATCATTTGAAAGAACTCAAGGGATCTTCTGGGGGAATTAATTAAAGCCCATTTATCGAACTCTTCAAGGTGATAGCCGTCAAAGAATCTTAAATATTTTCAATATTCAATTGATTTTACTTAGCAGTGAGGTGCTCTAAATTAAATTG
>NW_007730925.1:29364-30199 GCF_000696425.1 Galeopterus variegatus | reverse complement strand
AAAAAATATGTACTTGGTAGGATTATAAATCTTTTAAACTAAAGATATTTTCTAACTATTGTCATATTTATGGAAGTTTTTGATATCAGAAGAGAAGCTTCAAGACACCTCTCTTCTTCGCTTGTGTTTTCCATTAGAAATGTGATAGCCACAAATGTGAACTACATTAGAAATTTGACATTTTCTAGTAGCCACATTAAAAAAATAGAAACAGGTAAAAGTAAAAGTAGTTTTACACTGTTGTATTTAATACAATATAAACAATGTATAAATCATAAATGAGAGATTGCTCATTTTGTTACTAAGTCTTCAGATTTTCATGTGTCTTTTACATTTACAGCACATCTCAACTTCAACTGACCTGATTTCACATGCTCAGTAGCCATATGTAGATAGTGACCACTGTATTGGACATTGTCAGTCTTGGGCCAAACCAGTTCTTGGAACATTTTTCTGAAATTGTCTCCTACTAATTAAAAACCTGAATTGTTGGTCAGGGGACCAACCCACTTCTACCTATTCCACAGCTATATTTTCATTATTTAGTCACCTGTAGGTATATACTCTCATCTTTACACTTCCCTTGACTTCATCCCATGATCTCAAAGCCATGTTCAATGTTTCTAAAAACTGTAGTATGATGTATTTATAGATATGGATATACATAGACAGATATAGATATATGATATATTGGTCTGATATATATGCATATGATATATATGATATAATACATACTTCAAAGTTTCATGGAAAGATTTGTACTATCTTTTAACTCTAGTTTTCCATGAACTTTTTGAAGTACCTCGTGTGTGTGTGTGTGTGTGTGTGTGTGTGT
>NW_007730925.1:17161-29207 GCF_000696425.1 Galeopterus variegatus | reverse complement strand
CTTTGCTGATTGCCCAAGTTCAAATTCTTGAATTCATCTTTAATTTCTTGTTTTCTCTCCACATCCACAAATGTTTTATAGTTTGTAATTTCATATTTATTTTTTTTTTATTTTTATTTTTTTGTCTTTTGTCTTTTTTCAGTGTCCAGCAACGGATCGCAACCCTCAGTGTTGCCCCGTACCGGACCGGGGACCGGCAACGGGATTGCAACCCTCGGTGTTGCTCCCGCGCCTCGCTCAGCCAGTGAGCGGGAACCGGTCTGTATGTGGGATCTGAACCCTTGGGCGGGAGCGCCGCCGCGCTTCCCAAGCGGCGCACTATCCAGTGCGCCACCGGGCCGGCCCTGTAATTTCATATTTAAAAACACAGTCAGTTCTGTTTCTGTTCATTCATGGAAGTACTCTGGCTTTTTCCATGGTCTTCTTGTTCTCTCCTAAGTACCAGTATCTGTTTGTCTTCATTTCCTCCCACCAAATTAAAATATATTTTAATGTAAATTATAAAATCATGCATGTTTTTTGTAAAAGTGACAAATGAAATGTATATGTAGAGCAGCAAAGTCTCTTGGCATTTCCTTAAAATTCCATTTGCTGGGAAAAGCTGATAAAATTATAAATATCCATTACTGATCATTTTTCTGAGTGTATCTTTTATGACCCAACAAAACTATGACATTAAACTATAATAAAAAAGTATCATGATTTGATAACTTATAGTATAATATCAAGAACTGTACAGTTTAATAATTATTTTGTTGGTGTTGCTAGAAGTATGACATTTTAAAAAATGAGAAACTCATTTTTGTAGAAAGTCCTAATATAGAAGTTGCCCATAACAGCTAAGCCTGTAGATCATTATAAACTGTGCTTATAAAAGAATGTATTCTAAACATGATTAGATTAAGCACTGATATCCACATTATACTTTTTAGTTTCATTAAGAAGCAAAAAAAGTGCTTTATTTGAGATCTTAGTTTAATATGTTTGGTTGTGGAGTATAGTATAAAGCAAATATATTTCACAGTGCCTAGTTTCTTGCACTTTCAGGTTTAGTCTAACTTCTTAAAAGTACATATAAAATGTTGACCTTGCAAAAACCAGGAAATTTTCCCCAGGCTATAGTCTCTGTTGTAAGATAAAGAATTGTAACACAGCAAGGTTGCTGGTTCAAAGACAGACGAGTTACTCATTGATATGTAAAGATACTGGGAAGCTGTGCAGGGAGAAGGAATGTTTGCTAAGATCAAGCTTTTGTTGGTGGATCACTTAAATTGCCTTATGGAATGTCACTTTGCTTGTTTTACTGAATGTTACCAGCCTATATTGTTAAACTATAAACCCACATAATGTTCTCTTCCTGTAACTTCCTGGTCTGGAGAATAAATGCTGGAAGAGAACCCCAATTCATGGTTAATTTCCCAAATGGAAGGAATGCCTCTCTCTTGAGGGTTCCAGGAGATTAACCACTTCGGGGCTTCTCACTGCTCAGAAGCGATGGGCTTCGAGTAATCCTCTGCAGCTCCATCACCCAGGGGAAGAAGAGTGACAAATCCGTGGGAGGCAAAGCAACATTTGGTAATATGTCATTAAGAGCAAATCAGTGGTAGGAACCTACTGCTATTAAGACAAATATTCTATATATCTAAATATAAAAATAAATATTGATTGGATTAGTCTACTTTCCTTTCACAAAAAAACATGGAAAGGATGGAAAACTGCTAGAATTTAATCTGAAAATTTATAAAATGGAGAAAAGTCATTCAATAAGCTATTTGTCACAATAAGCATCATTCATAACTGAGCAATGCAACCACTTTTTATGTGACTGGCAAAGAAACACAGTAACAAATATAATAAAAATATAATAAAATTCCACAAATCCATTTCATGTACTGAAAGTAAGAGAACACTTTCTTATTAAAAATGTGATTATCTATGCATGCCACCAAAACATATTGATGGAAAATAGAATAAAAAAAGTAAATGTTGTTTGCTGAATGATTATTTCTGGTTTCTCTGACTAGCTTCTCCATCATAAGATGAAATTAGTTTAGTTTGGTATGACTTATACTTAATAGTGATCACTGATTTCATTTCTAAGTGCACATAAATCATCCCTTTAATAATATTTGTTAGGATCTTTCCCAAAACTAATATCAAGAGTTGCAAACTCAAATGTCTAGAGACCAAGAGAATGACAGAAACAAAAGGGCAGGAGCATGTGTTGCCTTTTTAAAGGCAACAGCTGTGACTAAGCTCAGGCTGACTGTGGAGGTGAAATCCGATTTCAAATGTTAGTAACTAATTCTCTACTTTTGATTGTTCATTGCTTTGTTTTAGACATTGGAATAGCTTAATTGTGTCTATAAAAAACATTCACTTGTTATCGCACAATATCTGATACATAGTTTAAATCAAGATTCTGTCTTCCCTTTAAACTCAGAAGACCTCTGACAACACTTTGTCAACAGGCAAAACAATATGGGTATAGTCAATGAAAATTGCATACAGATGGCCTCTGATATTGTAACCCACTGAAGCTATCTGTGTTAGAATTTCTTTTGAAGACACAATGAAAGATTACTTGAATTTTTAAAAAAGGATTTAAAAATATGTTTTTAAGTACTTATATTTAAACTCTATTTTCACGAGCTAAAACCACCAGTTAATGGATTTGTTTGAAGAACTGATTCTTTTTCAAAAGTATGGAATTATTTTGAACTTACTTTACATAGTTCATTATGTTAGTGTTTCTCAGTGGAAAGAATAATCAAATAAGTTATACGATTAAAATCACTGGCCGGTTGATTTAATCATAGACTAGAGACACAACACTAGTTTTTAAAATAATCCCAGCATTGTACTACAAAATAAGCAACTTTTATTAGTTCCATTGCTATGAGCATTCTTCCTCTGAGCAATTTTACAGTTTTGCCAACTCTAATTATTTAGAAATCTTTAATTCTTTTTATATGTGAGATGGAAAAACTCTTGCTTTCTTCCTGAGCCACATTTTTGACATCATAGGTTTAACCTCCTGAACGTGAACAAGCTTATCTTGTCAGAAATTTTTTGTTTATGACCTTAGAGAGTCTAACTGTGAAAGACAGAATGGAGTTTGCATGAAGACAATTCATTGTTTGACCGTAAGATTGGAAGTAATTTAGATGTGCAAGGTTGAAATTGCAGGGCTTGTTTATCTTTCCTTTCTGCCTGTAATCACCTTGATTTCAGCAGAGCCATCCTCTTCTTCACACAGGGTCAGACATCTGCATTTCACCTGTGGTGACTATAGAACATGACCTGAAATAGACATTTTCTGACTCTGCTGAAGCAGCTCTTTGAACACAATCTCAGCTCCATTGACTTCCTGAGTTCCCCTTCCCCAACAACCCTTAATGGCACAGGTTTATTCATTTTTTAGGTTAAGGTGTTTTATGCTTAACTTCATTTCTTTCTCCTAAGGCTATATTGCAAAAATTTCTACTCCTGCTACACCATCTTTTTAATCTCCTCAGTTTTCTGCCCAATAATCACCTTCAACCTTTTTCCAATTATTTTAATAAATGTGAATCTTGTGATGCTCTTCATCTAGAGACAGAAGGCTGGATATTTTAATGCAGTTTTCTGTAGAAATAAGAGAATTTTGTTGAGCCATTCATAATATTTTTTCCTGATTTATTTTCACCTAAAGCCTATGTTTGGGAGGATGATAGCTAAGTTTAAAGCAGTAGAGAGACCAATGTTAGCTGATCTATAAAGCCAATTAAACAATAACCTTAACATTGTAGTGCCAATTTTCTCAACAACTTCCCTAACCAACCACCAGTGGTAGCCAAAACCATCTGTCAAAGAATGCTCATCCAGGGAATCAGAGATGGGCTCTTGATTTAGTTGATTTAGGTGCTCAGTAAGTGTTTCTTGAGCAAACGAATAAATGAAAATGTTTATTCATTTTCTGTCAACAAATACTTTCACTTGCACTAAATGGTAGTAATGAAACCAAAATCAAATGCATGTTTTCTTCTTCACTTCATGATTTACTGAATATTGTGGCTAAAGAGAATTGGGAAACCAAAGCTCAACACATTTAAGATTATAAACTGACTAATCTATTTCTCAAGGTACTTTCCTTTTGACTGCATATATGTGTTATGCAAAAATATGCATGCTCTATATCAACATTTGTAACATAAAAGCACCCATGGTAGAAAGTCATTATTTACAATAACGTTGGTGAGATTCAAAGCTGTATGGGTGAATGCAATAATGTTAATTTGGGGAATTCAAACATCACCCACTGTCAGACCATTAATATTTGTGTTTGAGTACAATGTAAAGTAGTCTCAATACATGTAGCATCAGAAAAAAATATAGCCTTCACCCTCCATATATTAATTGTTTCCAAAACATACATTTCAATTTCATTACCACAATGCTTTCATAATTTAAATATCAGGTTGGTCATGACAGAAGAAAATATCAGTTATGCTCTGAAAGTAAACAGTCTGAATATTTTTTACAAATTTTATTGGTAAATAATGTCAAAACTTGATAGACTAGGAACTATTTAAAAAACTTTAGTAAGGATTTACAAATATTCCAGGTAGTAAATTTCTACTTTTCTGTTTATAGCAGTCAGAAGTATGACAGTAACAACACTAAAGTCAGAGGTTACAAAATTAAAATAGAATGTAAACCACTCTAAGAAACTAATACTAAATTTGATATTTACATTTCATGTTGATCTATTTTGTGATGACTTACAGTAATTACTTCACATACCCTGTATTTTGATGTCAATAATGTTCAGTTAAACACTTTAGTGTTTACTCCTATGATTATTCTCTTTTTTCATCTAAAATTGCTCTTCTCTGGGCATGGTACTGCCACCAAACATTTACAATTTCTCAGAGGGCAGAGAGTATCTCACATAATCCATTTACATTCCATTGCAAAAGCTAACACAGCTCTGGTCAAACAGTAGATGTTTAATAAGTATTTGTTCAAATAATTTATTAAAAATTGAATAATTTATTCATTTATTTACTAAATAAATAGTGCAATTACTATGTATACAGGACTGGGTTTTTTTCTTCTTAAGAACACAAAATACATTTTAATGATTATCCTCATAATATCCCTCTGAAATTAAAAAAAATTTAGATGAAGGAGATTTTCAACTGATGATTATTCATAATACACGTTCTTTTAAACACTGATTTCTTATCTTGTAGAAATATTTTTGTTGGTATAATGTTTTTAACATGTGCATGCTCTATTTTCAAGACAGGTATGACTTAGTGGAGATTTATATTAAGCTATGTTTACCCATTTATTTGCACTAATCAATGTTTAACTTTAAGAATAAAAAGGCATTTACTGAAATGAGTTCAAAAAAGTATGAATTTGACTGACTACTGACTTTCACAATGATGCTCTGTTTTGAAAAAGTCTGGTAGTCTTCTTAGGTTCAAAGTTCTGTACTTTATATACAAATCATTCCATTTTCCAGATAGTTTTCCAATCTCTGAATTATATAGGCCACATATCACCCCCTTAAATAATGTCTTATAAATTTATTATGTCCCTCAAGGAGATGCTGATATGTTAGTAAGTCGTTTCTCACTAGCTCCAGCTTCCATCAATAAATTACACGAAACTCTTAGTAAATACCCAACTTTGATTACAAATTAGTTATTAATTGCTTTCCCATTAGGAAGTTGTTTCACAAAATACAATAATTTAAAATGGGTGCATGTGTGTGTATGTTCATAGATGCCCCTTCTTTAGCTTTTCAAGTTTGTCCCCACTTTCTGTTAAGCCCACATGACAGGCCTACAACAAGATGTGCTTGGGATTTGAGTTAAGGGTGCTTGTCACATCTCAGGAAGGTCAATGTTAGAGTTGGGATGAAATAGATTACAGAGTCTCTTACTTTGAATTTGTTGTCAGGAATTAGATATGAAGGCATGGGTGTACTTTCCAAAGCAAGCATCTGAAAACCTCATGGTCTTTGAAGGGATGGTGCTGGAGAGGGAGGCTGTACAGATAGATGTAAAGATAGATTCAGGAGACAACACATAGATGCAAACTGATTAGTGGATTTCACAAAGAATACTGTGAAGCACTGAGGCACGAGTAAGATACTCTAGTCCCCACTTGGAAAAACTGGTTCCCTAGGACAGAACAGCATATCATAACATTTCTTTTTGTTACTTCTTTCTTAAGATGGCTCATTTGCAGTTGAGCAGGGGACCTGGTGTGCCTAATGCAAAGGTCAGCACAAGTCAACACATCTTTTTCTTGGGAATATGAATAGGAAAATGTGGGGGAAAGGTGATAAGCAAAGACACTGAAATTTAACCCAAATTATATGTGCACATGAAATGCAGAGAAGAGCATACACTGTATTTAGATTCACAATTATATGTAACTTCCACTTTTTAGCAGTATGGTCAAGGTCTGTGAACTTCTAAGTTCCAAGTTTCTTCTGAATCACTCTTGGTCATATGCAGTCATCGACAGTGACATGATGACACTGATGGTCATGGTATAAGCTCATGGTTTTTATCTCTTTACCATTCTTAAGGTGTCAGTATAGATTTAATGTATTCACTATTTCATTAAACTTATAATTTTATTTTTTTCTTGAAATTCAAAAGCCTTCTCTTGAAAACCATTTGGAACTTTTAATAGATAGATGTCCAGTGACCAAATGTCAGCACTTCATGAAATACAGATTGGCTGTTTTGATCTCTCCTAGCTTTGAAAAAATCTTGATTTATTCTTGAGACTTGAGATTTCTACCTGTAATGTTATTGCTTGACTGGTAATAGGATACCTTCTGCTAGCACAATAACTCTTTATTTATCTTAATATTATATTAGGGAATAATATTTTGAAGGCATATTAAAAACAATTAGGGATCGAAATGCAAGTCTACATATAAATACTGGGTCTCTACTGAAGTAAATAATAACTTACATGACAATAAATGAACAAATTGTCTCCCTGTTTACCTGAGATCACATATGATCAGGTAGCCAGAAAGCTGTTTTCTTTTTTTGTCATTGTTTAGAAAACACAAAAATATGGGTGGGTGAAAGCACTTTTCAGAATTAAAAAAAGTATATATGATATTTTTTTTTTCACATGAGAAAACTGATGCAAAAAAAAGTTACATTTACTCAATGTTATGTATCATTAAGTAGAAGAGCTAGAATTTGATTATAGGCCTGTCTTTATTAAAAATCCGTGCTCTAATTCAAGAATTTCTGCTGCCAAGATTCCACATACAAATGCAGATCAGAATTATCCTCTGATTTCTAGGTTACCGGCTGTACGATTCATTCTTCTGTATTTCCATAAGATTTGGACTCCATGAGATTTAATATTTCACTCTCTATGAATATGTTTAACCTTACTTAGTTAACTTGAGTGCTCCTGGCTTCCAAAAATGTTTAACAAAATTCAGAAATTACGTCGAGTTCTACATAGAACTTCCAATACCATGTTAAAAGATAAGATTGCATAATTGTAGAGCTAGACCCTGGGGTCTGGTGCTCACAGACCCCTCGAGCCTGTTCACAAACCCTTCACACGCACGTCTGCGAGCTAGGTAACCAGCAAAAAGGTCCTTGGAGCCTTGGTTGAAGAAAGAATAGTCTTTACTCATCACGCACACGTCTAATAGCTAAACAGTACAAAAAGAAAATCAGAAACTCAACTGCTACCGGCAAGGTCCAAAGAAAAACTGAAACTGAGCAGCTGCCAGCAGAGTAAACATGCTCTGATTTTAGACGTGAGCTCTCTTCACAAACTGCAGAACACACAATAGCTACAAAACTAAAAAGATACAATGGCACACATGGGCACTAACTCCACCCCACAACTCGTTTACAAGAAATGTGCTGCTCAACCCCCCTGCCAGACCTGAGCTGAGGGACCCTGAATAAATTATTCTATTTTCTCCACAATAATTATAAAAATGATTCAGTCCTGTGATCTCCAATATGGTAGCCACTAGCTATATGTGACTATTTTAATTTAATAAAATTAGATAAAATTAAAAATTATTTTTAGTTGCATTGAATACATTTCAAGTGTTTAATAACTACAGGGCTAGTTGCTGTCATTGTGAACAGGGCAGATTATTGAACATTTACTTCATCGCAGGACATTCTCTTGCTTAGTGCTGATCTGGACAAGTGTGCCCTATTAATGATTAGGGAAACAAAGACTCAGAAAATTTAATGATTTGTCCAAGTTTTTCAGCTAGATTGACAGATAAGCAGTCATAAATTTCAACTATTCAGAAGCCAGACACAAAGTTATTTCTACTGTACACTGATCCAAACCTTCTCAAAAGCATCTCTCTCTCTCTCTCTCTCTCTCTCTCTCACACACACACACACACACACACACACACACACACACACACACACACACACACACACCTCCCTAAAAGCATCGCTCTCTCCTTCTCTGGTTTGTGTGCAGAATGAAATTCCCATCCCATATGCAAACTACATATGGTAGAATAAAGAGGAGTTTTCAGTCTGTGTAATGACAGTAAATCTGGAATACCAAGAGAGCCAATGAAAGTGCAACATTTTTTCTAGTACACCCTGGTGAAATGACACATTGTTAATCAGCATTAGCCACAGAGAACAGAGGAAACCAAAGAATGTGTGTAATTAATATTGTTAACAAGTGTCAATTTTTGGTACTCTGGCTTTTCCTAGAAAATTGTGTTGTAATAAATTCACATAAGAATCTGCACTACTTAATGTTTTATACAGACTAAATTTTGGAAGGTTGCAAGAATAACACAAATAACTTTTGTATACCCTTCGCCCATATTTGCTTCAGTTTCTCTTTCTTCCTTTCTCCCTCCTCTACCCCTGCTCTTCTTCTTTCTCTCTCTCTCTCTCCCCTTCTTTCTCTCTCTCTCATTTCCCTCTCCCCTTCTGCTTCTTTACATTGTTTTTCCATTTGGAAATAAGTTGCAGAGGCCATGCCTTTTTAAACCTAAATGATTTAGTGTATGACATTATCCTATATAATCACAGCACAAGTATCAAAATAAGCAAAAATTGACCTTGAAACTAATATTTATTCTATATTCTAGCACTTATGTTCACACAATAGAATCCATAAACTCCCCATATGAGCAAAAGAAAGACATACTGTTAAAGTCTTAACCTAAAGCTACTTTTCCCATGTGCACCTTGTTTATGTAAAGTATTTGCTAAAGTTTTCCATAAAGACCTTGTCATCATATTTACCTTATTTCAAGAGTAAATCTCATCAGGCTAAGCAAATGCCTGTCCATTAGCATATTCAATAATCTTCTCCAAGGTCAATCAGTATATATTTCAGTCTTCTAATTCTGTCAAAACAAGACCATGAACATTTAGAAATTAAATTAACTGATTCTATCATCTAGCTAAAAGAACTGTAAAATCCCATATCTCCTATTTTTTTCTTAGTCCTTTCTTTTTTGATCATATGGTATAAAATCTTGTTAGACTGATATTAAGGAAGTAGAAAACTAAAGATTAAAACAGGATATGTAAAAACAAAAGCGTCCTCTTACTTGAAAATTATCATGCAATGTGTCTTCATTTCTTCACTATATTTTTAATTTTTTTAGCTAGACGCTGGTTTTATTTCTCTCACATGCACACAAAGTAGACTATGTAGATTGATTTAGACTCTAATATTCTGGTTTCATACTATTGTATATAAATCAGCCACCTCTATCAAAAGGGCAGAGCCACCATTTCTGAGGCTGTGCCTACACTCTCTACCACTAGGTTACTGGTAACTCTTCTGCCAAGCATATGTTCCGGTAAAATGAAAAGTTCCCTCAGTCCTCTGTGCTTAACTGTATTTACACTGAAAGATGTGTTCATAGGTTAGAAGTTATTGTTACTTATACTCATACAAATTCATTGTGGGAAAATAGAATTAAATATATGTCTTAGAATGATTATCCCAATATTTAAAAACATTGTCAACAGTCCTTGTTTTTTTAAAAAAATGCATAGTCTCTCACTGGCTATGCCTTTTGCTTTTCGGAATTACTGGACTCATCCACATATGGTAGTTTTGTGATTTTGGCATTGGGAAAGCCTAAGCGTGCATATCAGTGTTGGATAGTCTATGATCTATAAAGTCCATTTTGTTCCCAGGGGAAAATTAGTTAGCTGGCACAAATCTGGCAAAGAAAGGCTTCCCGAGGCAAAGAAAAACTACAAATTCTCACAATTAATTGCAGCAACACACAAATACACACAAAAACATATCATATGTAGATACATATGTATCATTTTTCTTCTCTTAACTTTATGAAAAACAGCCTCTCCCAACTTCAAATCCTGCTTTTCTTCACTGCAGTGGAAGTGTTGCATTCTGTGCAGTCCCCATAGGTGATACTATGAAGTCTTCCTGGCAGGAACTAACAGAAAAAGAAATGAAGAAAACCAGCCCATTTAAAAGTCACCAAAAATATAAAATACCTAGGAATAAATTTAACCAAAGAGGTGAAAGATCTTTACAATGAGAACTACATATTACTGTTGAAAGAAATTAAAGAGGACACAAATAGAGGTAAAGACCTTTCATGCTCATGGATTGGAAGAATTAACATTGTGAAAATGTCCATACTACCCTGAGCAATCTACAGATTCTACACAATCCCCATGAAAATACCAAGGACATTCTTCATAGAAATAGAAAAAACTATCCTAACATTCATATGAAACAACGAAAGACCCCGAATAGCCAAAGCAATCCTGAGCAAAAATAAATAAACAAATAAAGCTGGAGGCATAGCACTACCTGACATCAAATTACACTGCCAAGCTATAGTAACCAAAACAGCATGGTACTGGCATAAAAATAGATGCTCAGACAAAAGGAACAGAATAGACAGCCAAGAAATCAACCCACATACTTACAGTCAACTGATCTTTGATAAAGGCACCAAGAACATACATTGGGGAAAAGACTACCTCTTCAAGAAATGGTGCTGAGAAAACTGGACATTTATGTGTAGAAGAATGAAACTGGCATTGTACCTCTTGCCATATACCAAAATCAACTCAAAATGGATTTAAGATTTAAATATAAAACATGAAACTATAAAACACCTAAAACAAAATATAGGGGAAACACTTCAGGAGGTAGTTCTGGGCAGAGATTATGAATATGACCCCAAAAGCACAGGAGACAAAAGGAAAAATAAACAAATGGGATTATTTCAAACTAAAAAGCTTCTTCACAGCAAAAGAAAGAATTAAAAGAGTGAAAAGACAATCAACAGAATGGGAGGAAATATTTGCAAACTATGCATCCAGCAAAGAATTACTATCCAGAATACACAAGGAACTGAAATAATTTTACTGAAACAGTAAAAAAATAAATAACCCAATTAAAAATGGGCAGAGGAGCTGAATAGGCATTTCCCAAAGGAAGATACACAAATGACAAATAGACACATTTAAAAATGCTAAACATCACTGAGCATCAGAGAAATGCAAATCAAAACCACAATGAGATATCATCTCACCCCAGTTAGACTGACTGTTATCAAAAAGACAGAGAATAACAAATGCTGACAAGGATGCGGAGAAAGGTAAACCCTCCTACACTGTTGGTGGGACTGTAAATTAGTACAGCCATTATGGAAAATGGTATGGAGTTTCCTCAAAGAACTACAGATGGAACTGCCATACGATACAACAATCCCACTGCGAGGTATATACCCAAAGGAATGGAAATTATCATGTTGAAGGGATACCCACACTCCCAATGTTTATTGCAGCTCTGTTTACAATAGCCAAGAGTAGTAACCAACCTAAATGTCCATTGTTGGATGACTGGATAAGGAAAATGTGGCATATTTACACAACAGAATACTACTCTGCCAGAAAAAAGAATAAAATCTTGCCACTTGCAGCAACACGGATAAACTTAGAGAAAATTATGTTAAGTGAAATAAGACAGGCACAGAAAGAGAAATACTGCTTGTCCTAAC
>NW_007730925.1:0-16637 GCF_000696425.1 Galeopterus variegatus | reverse complement strand
TGAGTGAATAGATAAAGAAAATGTGGTGTATATATATATATATATATATAAAATGGAATACTAATCAGACATAAAAAAGAATGAAATTTTGCCATTTGCAACAACATGGATGAACTTAGAGAAAATTATGTTAACTGAAATAAGCCAAGCACAGAAAGAGAAATACCATGTATCATCACTCATAAGTGGAAGTTAAGAAATGGAAGGAAGGAAGGAACGAAGGAAGGAAGGAGGGAAGGAAGGAAGGAAGGAAGGAAGGAAGGAAGGAAGGAAGGAAGGAAGGAAGGAAGGAATAACAATCACAATAATTCTTTGAACTTTCAAAAAGAGAACTGAACTGAGGTTACCCAAGGTAGAAAGCAGGGGGTAAGGGAGGAATTGGTAAAGGGTCACAAAAAATGATTACATTGTGTAATCTTGAATATAGTAATTATCCTGATTTGAGCATAACACATTGCACACAGGTATTGATATTCAACTCTGCATCCCACAGATATGTACAATCAATTGTTTCAATAAAAAATAATAACAATAATAAAAACCCTGCTAGGTGTTTTGTTTAGAGATTTTGGAGAAAGTCTTGTTTCTAACTCCAAGCGCTGCAACACTGAAAAACAGTGGCAGAGCAGTTCATGATGAAAACAGGCCTAAAGGGTCTGAGTCATCTTGTTGATTCTGACAAAGAGATTCTTTTTTCTCATTTTTTCTAATTTCATTTTGCAGCTTGTTTTCAACACTTGTAGAGCCATTTCCTTGTATCAATTGCTTTGGCAAAGTAATCATTATTTGCTCATGAAAATTAATTCCAATGTCAGGTTACTATTTGTAGGTAGGGGAGATTTCTGTTGGTGGTAATGCCTTTCGTCAAACTTTCTCTAAATTTTCCAAAGTCTGTGCGGATTGCCAATGAACAGCTTGTATTTTGGTATTTCACACTCTCTCAGACCCTAGAATGTAAAGCCTGAAGGCACTTCAGAATTCATCTAACCTAATTCCTGCAGTAAGACTTTAAGCATTGTCAGGGGCATGGTGCTTTCCTTCCCTTTTTGATCTTAGCACTTATTGTAGTACCCAACTCACAGCAGGTACCCCAAACCATTAGCATTTGATGGCATAAACCAATGCCTTTTTTGATTTAATAAAATAGTAAATTGACATCAGAGAAGATGAGTAATTTTTTCCATTGTCACGTAGCCTGTAAATGAAAGAGCAAAAAGTTGGAAGTAAACGGGTCAGTATTAATTCCACTGCCCATCAATTCCTCTGCACAGCATTGTCTTAAACCCAGTTGATGCCAAGAAACTGCTGTAATCACCCTCCCGCACTCAGCAAATTACTGCTAAGTATCACTGTTCACAGAATAGGTGATTTTTTACTTCAATAATGTAGACATGTATGTTAGAAATAGCACTGAATTTGGAGTCAAAATGCAGATTTAAAGATCTACCTTTTAATTGCTATGCGAATCACAGTTTTTCTTTCTACAAAATAAAGATAATAATTCTGGAAATAATTAAGAACAGTCCGAAAACATTTTCTTTTTCATATGTGATCTTAGATGTCCTACTATTTGAGCCCTAGGGTACTCAAAAATACTCTATGAATAAGGAAATTATTATTTTGTGTTATATAAGTGGTTCTTCTACTAATAGACTATTGTTTTAATTATTTATAATGTTGCATAGTATACATAACATATATATTACACATAGAGCACACTAGTAAGTTATTCATTTATTTGTAGATTCTGAATGAAAATGAACCTGTTAGGCTTATAAACATGGAAAATCCTTGCCAGCCATTCAGAATATAGTTTAATATACGGGTATGCATTGGCTCACAGGCAATGTCAAATAAGAATAATTAACTCTAAACTGGAACTTCCCCAGGATTTTCTTCTTGCTCTGCCTCTTCCATATCATGCCCTAAGTGGCCAAATTCACCAGCTTCGCCACCTCCCCAGGCTCAGACCTAGACCTCATGAGCCAGGAGAACACTGTATACTATGTTCTGAGCAAAAGCTCCTGGTGTGAGACAAATTAACACAGCACCAGGAGCTATTTAACAAATTACCTCTTCTAGTGCCTATATCAGCACCACAGTTCCCACCAGAGCCCAATATTCACATCAATTAGATGAGCAACTCAGTCCCAGAGGTCGTTTGCTTCATACTGATGCAGGCTGTGAACTTCCCTTTAGAATCAGAAAATGAACAGACCTAAGATGGGCAGATGAATTTTTGAGATGATTTCTTCAGGGGAAAAAAATCACATACTTGAGAAACTTTCTAGCTGTTTCAGTGTTGCTGTTTCTAGCTGTATGTGCCATTTTTCTTTCCTAAGTAAAATTATTATATACAAACCAGGATCTCTAGTATTTACTTCTAATTCCTTTATTTTTTTCCAATATTAATAATAACTAATTGTACAATAAAATTTGATTTTAAGGACTCATTACTGTCTTCTTGCCTTTCACTACTTTAGGTGACCTCCAATTTCTTTTCTAACCCTGGGTCTGATTGACCTAGATATTAAACTGTAAACTGGGAAGAAATTTCTTATGAGAATTCAAAAGGAAGGAACTAAAATAGACAAAATAGAAAAAAAAAAAAAGAAGAATGAGAAAAAGAGAAGGTTTGAAGCATCTAAAAATATTCCTGGGGAGGTGTACAGAAATAACAATCACTTTTACTAAAGTCTTGGTGTGTTTTATGCCACATTTTGCAGAAAAAAAAATCATGACATGGTACTTTATATAAACACAGCACTTTTCTTCGCATGTCAAAAAGTATTTTTTCATTTGTAATTTAGTTAATCTTTTTACAATTTTTATAGTGAGAATCTAAAATGATAAAAGATTCCCCTAATTTCTCCCTCATTCTTTTGTGAAGGGGGGATGAGGATGACTGTAGGTGGAACACCCGGAGGGCAATTGATCAAATCCTTCTCTTTCACACACCGTTCAGGTGTCCAGTGCCCTTAGAATGGCTACTTCCCCTGGTTTTCTTCTTTTTCCTTGTACTTCCAAACTATTCTTTTTCCTGATACAAAAAAATAAAAAGGTGAAACTTAGAGTGCATAAGTGAATCAAATAGATATAGAAAAATAAAAAACCTCACCAATCCCCCATAGCAAAGAGGAGTAAGGATTTTTGAGGCACACATATACTAACTCCCAAAAGAGCAATAGGTCAATTGGTTCAATGATAGAAATGTACAATTCTTTGCATTTTACAGTGTTTGTGAGAAGAAAACTGGGAGGACCAAAAGAGAGAGAAGGCAAAAAGAGGTGGGAATTGTAAACATTGCTCCTCCTTTAGGATTCTGGCAAACGATCTGGGCTCACAGACTATCGCAGCAAATATCATGAAACACATCAACTCTGTTCATATGTTTTCCCTTTGATGCCTTATTTGTGACTGAGGTGACATTAAGCTCAATCGTAAATCTAACACTCAGGTCAAGTTTTATTTTCACTTTTAAGGGAGTAGATTTTTACCTTAATGGGGTAGGTTATTTCTTAGCTATTCTATGTGTAACATTCTTCTATGTAATTTTATGTCAAGGTCATATTCAAACATAGGAGCTGAAAAAGGGAAAGGGAAAAAATGGATAACATATTTAATAATATTTTATGTGAGTTGCTTTGTATTTTCTGATTCTAAACCTGCGTCAATAATTTCTCCCAGACAATTGGATGTGGGGTTGAATATAAGAAGTCTACTGAACTCTAAGGGGGCATTTTAATTACTTTTGTGATTTATTACTTACTGGGATAATTCCTGAGAGTCAGCAGAGTTGCTTACCAGCGCTATGAGAAATTGCTGGTTGTAAGTAACAGGTGAGCCACATTAATCATTCCGGAGTTTCGTCAGTGCGGGCTTTCACCCCATGAAGCTTCTACCCCAAACAGTAAGCCATAATATGCTAACCCTGAATCACTACTATTTTTGATCAGAAATTAAGGTATCTTCCTATCTCCCATCCCAATTACATTTTGGAAATCAAAAAATATTGTCATATGAGACTAATCTGGCTAAAAGTAAAAGGCAATGGGATGGGCCAGATAATGTCTGTCCTAAGTTTAACTCTTTTATTAATTCAGTGATTCAGAAAACAGGTTTTGTTTTGTTTTTAGTGCCTAGTTTTTTATTAGTCCACTACTGTAGGTGTTATTTACTATAGTGATAGTAAATAAAATCTAAGTCCTCACTATTATGGAGTTTACACTCTAGAGGTGGGAGACAGAACTAAATAAATTTATATAACATACCAGGTGGTAATAATTAGAGAGAAGGTAAGAGTGAGGAATGCTATTTTATATTTGTGCAGAGATCTATAAAAACTGAGGAAAAGACAATGAGTAAACCTGGGGAAGAGCTTGTTAACCAGAGTATTCAGTACTCAAAGGGACTGAGGTGAGTGTGTTTAAGGTGAAAAAAGGAAGGTGATGTGACTAGATAAAAGTGATCAAGGTAGGGAGTGATGAGAGTGGTGGTCAGAAAGTTAGCTGGATGCTGAAATACAAGACCAAGACCACAGTGAGTTGAAGGTTATAGAAGGAAGTGGTGTGATCTCATAACATTGCATTAGCATCGCCTTGATATATGCAGATGAGGTAATAGGGGTCAAGGATGGATTTAGGGAAACTATTTGAGGGATATTGCAGATAACTAGCTGAGAGATAAAGGTGATTGAAAGTGATGAGAAATGTCCACATTTGCATATAATTCAAAGGCATATTTGATGACACATCATCCACAAGTGAGAGAGAAAGTGGCCGTGGGTGATTCCAAAGTTTATAGCCCAGTCAAACGGTAAAATGGAGACCCACCTAATGACCTAGTCAATCAGGGAAACAGAAGGTTAAGTGCATTTTGAATTAGAACTTTATTTTTGAACTTGTTATATTTGAGACTTTTTAGGCATCTAAATAAAGATATCAAATTGATATTTGGATACAAAAACATATATTTTATAAAAGAGGTCCAGATTGAAGAAAGTGCCTCAGAAATTATCAGGTAGAGATGATTTTTAAAGCCATGGATTAGATGAGATCAGTTAGAGAATGAGTATAGAGAAAGAAGACAGAGAGTTAGGAAGACCAAAGCCTTTAGCATTCCTACATTTAGAGTCCAGGATGAAGAGGAAGAAAAACAAACCAAAAAGAAACAAACAAAAAATAGAGAAGAAGCTGGCAGTTAGAGGAGGAACTCAACCAAGAGTGCCATGTGAACAAATTGTAGCAGTCACAAAAGTGCTGCCCACAGGTAGAGTAAGATGAGGGCTCAGAAATTCCCTTTGTATTTGAAAACATGGATGGCGTTGGTGATGCTGGCAAAACTCAAGAGTATTCTCTGCAGTATCAATCTCAAGGAGCAATAAGCCACATGTACCTCAATTTCAATCGGGAGTCCAAGGCATTTTTTAGAAAAAATAGTATCTAAAATAGTTAACAGCAACATAAAATAAATAAATAAATGAATAAATAAATGAATGAATGAATAAATAAATAAGTAAATAAATAAGACTTACATATTGCAATTGAAATTGGCACTAAAGAGAGAAAATAATAAACTGGCATCTTTTTTCTCTTTTGCAGATAAGATAATGTTAATTTTACAATCATATAAATAAAATAGGGGTTTTTTCCCAGTTTTTTCTGTGAGGGAAAATATATATTAATAAGTAATATTATTTTCAACTTAGTAGAATTTGTATCAAATCTAAACATGTTAGTCATGTATAAAAGAAACAAATTTGAATGACTGACCATTCAAAATATTTAGTTTTTGACCATTTGAGTCCAGAGTCACCCATTAGAGAGGATGTGCTTTTTCTTTCTTATAATGATGCTGGTTGCTTAAATTTAAATACATCTATTTTTTTCATTATTTTCTTAATGAGTGGAAATTCAGTGATTTGATCAATACAAATTTTACTTGTTATGATCTAGTTTTTTAAAAATTGTTGCAGGGTGGGCCGGTGGCGCACTCAGTAGTGTGCGGCGCTTGGGAGTGTGGCGGCACTCCTGTGCGGCGCTTGGGAGTGTGGCGGCACTCCCGCTGAGGGTTCGGATCCTATATAGAGACCAGTCTGCTCACTGGTTGAGCGTGGTGCTGTGCGGCGCTTGGGAGTGTGGCGGCACTCCCGCTGAGGGTTCGGATCCTATATAGAGACCGGTCTGCTCACTGGTTGAGCGTGGTGAATTAATATGTTCCATGTAGACAGGGTAATGTCTGGTGTGGGTATGAGCTTCTTTATTAAGCTCATAAGAAAGGCATTGACATATTCATCATACATCTCATGACTGGATCCAACACATTAATGGTAGCAATCATCTCCCCAACATTAATCTCTGATTGGATACCGTATAATCATCATGTCGTATAACTTCGTATAATGTATGCTATACGAAGTTATTACGTGTTTAGTTTCTTTCAGCAACTCTTCTAAGGGAAGCCAGGGAGACCTCAGGTCTGCCTCTAAGATCAGAAATAAGACAATGGTACCCACTCTTACGACTTCTATTCTACATGCACTGGAAGTCCTAGCGAGACATTTTAGGCAAGAGAAATAAATGAAAGGCATCTAAATAGGAAAGTTAAATTTCTCTGTTCCAAATGGCATGATCTTACATATAACAAACACTGAAGACTCCACCAAAAAACTGTTAAGAGCTAATAAGCTAATTCAGTAAAATTTCAGGACACAGTATCAACATACAAAAATCAGTAGCATTTCTAAACACTATCAACAAACTATCTAAAAAAAGAAATCACAAAAACAATCCTATTTACAATAGCTACAAAAATTAAAATAAAGTACACAGTAATAAATTTATCTAAGAAGGTGAAATATCTGTACACTGAATACTATAAAACATTGATGAAAGAAATTGAAGAAGACACAAATAAATGAAAAAGATATACTGTGTTCACAGATTAAAATAATTAATATTCTAAAAATGTCCATATAACCCAAAATGATCTGCAGATTCAATGCAATCCTTATCAATATTCCAGTGACATTTTTCATAGAACTAGAAAAAACAATCCAAAAAATTATATAAAACCACAAAAGACCCTGAATAGTCAAAACAATCTTGAGGAAAAAGAACAAAGCCAGAAGCATCACACTCTGATTTCAAAATGTGCAGGGGAGAGAAGAGGGGGAAAATCAGAATGCGTAAAGGTTCACGAAAATCTACTACAATGTATTGAGAAGTTAAAATTTTAAAAAAATATTTAAAAAACAGCATGGTATTGGCATAAAAACAGACATAGACCAATGGAACAGAATAGAGAACCAGGAACTAAATCTATGTATTTATAGTCAATTGATTTTTGACATGATGCTAAGAACATACAATGGAAAAAGGACAATCTCTTCAATAAATGTTGTTGGGAAAACTGGACATTCACATGTAGATGCAAGAAATTAAACCCTCATCTCACACCATATACAAAAATCAACTCAAAATAGGTTAAAGACCTAAACATAAGACATGAAACTGTAAGATACTAGAAGAAAATATAGGAAGAACACTATGACATGGTCTAGGCAATGATTCTTTGGATGTGACCCCAAAAGCACAGGCAAGAAAAACAAAAATAGACAAATGGTAATGCACCAAATTCGAAAAGCTCTGCACAGCAAAGAAAACAAGCAACAGAGTAAAGAGAAAAGCTACGTAATGGGTGAATATATTTGTAAACTATATATTTGATAAATGATTAATATCCAAAATATACCAAGAACACAAACAACTCAACAGAAAGAAAACAACCCATCTTACAAAAATGGATGAAGGACCTAACTAGACATTTTTCAAAAGAAGACATACAAATGGAAAACAGGTATATATAAAAAAAAGCTCAACATCACTAATCAGCAAGGGCATACAAATTAAAATCATAATGAGATATCACCTCACATCTGTTAGAGTAGCTATTATCAAAACAAAAAGAAAAGAAAAAGAAAAATAACAGTGTTGTGAGTATGTAGAGAAAAGGGAACATTTGTAAACTGTTGGTAGGAATATAAATTATTACAGCCATTGTGGAAAACAGTATACAGGTTCCTCAAAAATCAAAAATAGAACTACAATATAATCCAGCAACCTTACTTCCAGGTATTTATCCAAAGGATATGAAATCAGTATCTCAAAAGAGCTATCTACACTTCCATGTTCCTTGCAGCATTATTCACAATAGCCAAGATATGGAATCAACTTAAGTGTTCATCAATGTATGAATGGATGAAGAAAATGTAGTTTATATATGCAAAGGAATACTATTTAGCTTTAAAATAAAAGGAAATCATCATTTGTGACAATATAAATGAACCCGGAGGACATTATGTTAAATGAAATAAGCCACACACAGAAAAACAAATACTGCATGATTTCACTGATGTGTGGAGTCCAAAAAAAGTTGAAATCAATAGAAGCAGAGAGTAGAATAGTAATTACCAGAGCCTGGAGTGTCAAGGGATTGGGGAGTTGATACTCAAAGGATACAAAATTTAAGTTAGGAGAAATAAGTTCAAGAGATCTTTTGTACATCATGGTGACTTTAGTTAATAACAATATATTGTATACTTGAAAATTTCTAAGAGTGTAGATTTTAAGTGTTCTCACCACAAAAAAATAGTAAGCGTGTGAAGTAAGTATGTGAAGTAAATATTAATTATGCGAAGTAAAATAGTAATTATGTGTAGTAATGAATATGTTAATTAGTTTGATTTACCCATTTCACAATGTATATGTATACCAAACCATACTGTAAACTAATATATATAATTTTTGTCAATTAAAGAAAAGAAAAAAAACTGTATTGATTTTCCAATAGTGTAGATATATGCACAGAAACACACACAGAGAAACACACCAAATATAATAATTTGAAGAACTGAGTTAATATGCTCCATGACTGGAGTGCAGTAATCATTTCCTTTGAATCACAACTTAGTGAATTGAGCATGTTTACAGCATGCACTATGTTAGATTTTACTGTACTTTTCCTTTGAGACAGCACAGGGCTGTGCTTGTCCTAAAAGCTGAAGGCAAACCGTTTTGTGAATGTGAGCCTGTGCATTTCAGGGGAAAGCAGAGTAATATGGGGAGAGTAATTTCTGTCACAGGTCTGCCTTTTCTAGATTATGATTATGCAAAAGAATTTGCTGCTTTCTTGTTTTCTATGTGTGCACCCATTGCCAAGTAGCCTCCAGGTGCATGAACAATAACAACAAATATGCAGCGAATAGCAATATTAGAAAACTACTCGTTGTAGCACTACAGTAAGCAAAATGTCTGAACAGTGGCTTGCAACATTAACAATACTGCCCCTTTGAGAGGGACCAATTTAAAATCATGGTCTTAAACCACATCAGGAACATCCATTGAGAGGAACTCTGTTGGATTCACAACAAGTTTTACAGCTTTCCAAAGAAAATATTCATTCCTTCATTTCACACTGAATAAATCTGGGAGCCATTATCAGTAGCGTAGAAATAATATTAATTACAAAGTGATGTCACAGGGACAGTATAATCACAAAGCTGGTCAGCAAGCAAATTTTGAAGGATTTGTGAGAGGAAAGTGAATACTAGACCCTGAAATCAGACTAAAAGATTCCCAGTACAGGGCTATTTGTAGCTGGCATTTTGAAAATTTTGGTTTATGCAACTAACCCAGACATTTTGTCAGCAACATTTACTGAGACCCCACTCTACGTTGAAGATATACAGGATAAAAGAATGAAATAGGAGCTATCATGATGTCTGCTAACAGTTTATGAAATATTGACACCTAAAAATAAATGTGAATTGGGTTCCCCAACACCTAGAATTTGGAGTGAAAGTCAAGTGAAGGTCATTTCAGACCCACAACAAAGATGTCATCTAGAAGTAAAAGGGAAAGTTGTCATCCTGATAACGTACAAGTCAGAAAAGACAAAACCCTTTTTTGCATAGAGGGTGCCCAGTAAATATTACTGATTATACATTGTCTTTGACTGTGTAAACTTCAATTTTTAAAGTGCCAAGTACATATAGACCTGAACTGGGTACTTGATGTTTAACTTCATAGTCCTATTTTAAATTTTTTATTTGAAAAACCTCCAGAGTTTTCTTATTAAAGCATTAAAAAGCAAGTAGATAGACAAGCAGCCAAGATTGTTTGGATATTCATTTGTTGTAAAAAAAATTTTTTTGCATTCCCTCCAAGATGTGTTATGCTAGAATGTTCTTATTTCTTAGGCTGATGGAAAGAAGTTTTAAAGTCATAGTGCACTTAAGAGGAATAAAGATTCTTGGAAATTTCTTAGATTCAGAAATGTTTTAAACAGGAGTCAGCTAAATAAGATTGCCTTATCATCTAGGTGCATTATATATGTTCCTCTAACCTTTTCCAAATTTAATTGCAAAAATTAAAAGGAAAACAAAATTGTCATGTCTCTCACTGTAGCTAAGAGTTCTTTCAAAACACGAAAACAGACAGAAATTAAGGTGACAATTGAAACAGGGAACCTAGTTCCCAGTCTTTAACTCTAATATATTCTCAATTCATGAGGAGTTACCCATACAAGCCACTGAAGTAAATTCCTGTAGATTTGAAAAGGCAAACATCAAAGAGTAAACACTCCAAAGGCATACAAAGGACTGAGGGACATTTTGCCTGTGAAGTCAAAAGTTGGAAATATCCTCAATTAATTAACAGATACCTCAAATGCTAAAGCAGGCTTGATATCTCAGCTTATCTTCAAGTTATTTTTAACTACTTGGGTTAACTCTACATTATAAACAAAATACATCACACCATTTCTATATCATAGAGATCAGAGGAAGTTACATATTTCATTGGTAAGAAGCACATGTATTCAAAATTTCTAAAGACTCTGCTTGTGATTATCTAACCTTGAAAGATTAAAAAAAAAAAAAAAGAGTGAGCATGCATTTTCTTCTGGAATTGCAAGTTCCATGGTAAGAAAGCAGTTGTAACAACCTTGTAATTATTACTGCCTACCAGAATATGCATACATTGCTCTAGCTGCTAAATATTACTATACTAAGAAAGATAGGAGAATAAGGTCAATGTGAAATAAAACCTTGCTTCGATGCAACTGTTTTAGGGGAGACAAAATAACAAGGAGCAGGCCTTTGTCTCTGGTAAATGGATCTGAAAGGAACCTTGACAGGATTAAAACCGTTTCACAGGCTTGGGCTAAGGCTGTATGTATCTTTGTTGTTCCAATGATACCTTGAGACTCAGATTAACTTCTCAGCTTTCTCTCAAACAATCATCCTAGTTGGGAGAGATCTTAACATTAGTCAGTGACAAATCCAGAAGTAATCTTTCCCAACACAACGCTAGCTAGCTAGACTCATGATTGTGAGAGTATATTGCCTTTTATCCAATGGTCACAAAAATGAGAATACCATAAATTGGTGCCAGAAGTAGACATCTGTTGTGCTTTTCTGCCTGATTCATTTTTAACCACTGGAGAATTACCTGTCCCTCTTCCTATTAGTTCTTGCACAATTGAAAATTTCCAGGTTTGTACAAGTCCCCTGGCCAGAAGGATAGGCACATGACCTCACCCAGCTAATCACAATAGTTCTTACCTCTGTGCAAAGTTATCGGCCTGAGAATTAGATATGAGCCCCAAGGGGAGTTTATTAGGGTCCTTCTACATGATTTCGTAGATGGCTACTGGGAAAGAAAATATTTCCCTCCTTTGTGGTTATCTTCTGTAAGGTTGTTGGTTTGGAAATATTGATGGCCTTTACTTGTGTTATGTGACACAAGCCTGTCTGTGATAGGGGAGAACGAGGTCAACACACAAAGAGAAACAGAGATAAACAGAACTAAAAATAAGAGAAAAAATTGAAGGGGGGAGGGAGAATGTAATTATTCAGCTCTTAGATTCAGTAGAGAATAAATATAATCAGCTTCTGGATTTCCTGGATAGGTTGGCAAATAAACATCTCCCATCGCTTTTAATCTGATGTCAGTTTGGGTTGGGTTTATGAGATTTTCAAACAAAAGAATCTGCAATTTTACAGTGTAACAACTTGCCACTTATAAATTTTATCCCTAATAAGTAAATCCATGCTTCTAAGCCTGAGTTTTTAGGTGAGTTTACTCTCAGCTATCCAAGTTGATGGCTCAGTTAGGACTTTGATAAATGGTTCTTTCTCTTCTTAGTCTATCGTATAAGCCAATTCCATGTAAAACAACTGTTCCAGTCCTAACTCCTATCTCTATATTTAATGAGTGTCACTGAATAAGAGCATCCAATGTTTTGTCCTCGATTTCTCTGGAATGGTCAAGGGCTCAGAACACCTTTAGATTTCTTCTGTTCCTCATTTCAGGACTCGGAATAGATTAGATTGGTTGGAGCAACAAAATTTCCCTGGTAGTTTTAGAATGATCATTGGAAATCCTTCTGGAGAGTCTCTCACTTTTTCTGTTGTGGTAATTTCACCTGTTATGGTCATTCAATAGAAAGCCAACTTTGGATAAGGAATAGGAAGAGATTAATATGGTAATGTCTGGAATCACAGTGATGCTACTTGAAATTGACTTGCTTTATTAAGAAACCTCAAAAAAGAAGTTTCATAAACACTGACTTCCTGTTTAGGATCCAAATACTGGGAACTCTTCAATAAGCCTAAGCTCTGGGAAGAATACACTAAGGGTTACCTGATTGTACTGCTAAATTGACACCTAAAATTATCAGGTAGTTGAACCATAAACTGTGCTTGAAAATCAACAAGATGTATGTCCAGTGTTGACCATTCTAGTATTCCCCCAGATAAGATCCAAGTGTTCAGAAATTACCCTATAGCAGATAGATGTCCAGTTCCAAAGACTGGAAAATGTTTGTCTTCAGAGATAGGACATCTAGCCTTCAAAAAAATAATAAAAGTCCAACTGTAATATTTTTCTGTTGCCATGAGTTTATATGTCTGTGTGTTAAGTACACTGCAAAACTCAAGGGCTTGTTTGTCTTCAGAGATAGGACATCTAGCCTTCAAAAAAATAATAAAAGTCCAACTGTAATATATTTCTGTTGCCATGAGTTTATATGTCTGTGTGTTAAGTACACTGCAAAACTCAAGGGCTTACCTTGACTGACACCACTATTTCTTCTCAGATTTTGCCAAAAAATGATTTTTAGGATATGAATCTTTAAAGTCTGATGAACGATTTTGTTCTACACACCATCTGACTCATGTAATTCTTTTCTCCATTTCATCATATCAGCTTTATTTTTGCAGTCATGCTTTTCATGACATTTGACCTAGTTTACTTATTTGTGGCTTTGGTTTTCAATTTGCAATCTGTTATTTGAACTCATCACAAATTCTTGAGAGAGTTATCTATTTGAAATATAAATATTTTTACTTTTTAACAAGAGGGACCATTTCTGATATAATTATAATTATAACATTATCTAGTATATTTCTAGCATGTATACCTTCAAGTACTCCTTTAGATTGACACACGTGTGCATATTTTTAAGTAAAATGCAAAGATTTCCTACTATTGGTGGAATAAATTTGCACATAATTAATATGTTCCATGTAGACAGGGTAATGTCTGGTGTGGGTATGAGCTTCTTTATTAAGCTCATAAGAAAGGCATTGACATATTCATCATACATCTCATGACTGGATCCAACACATTAATGGTAGCAATCATCTCCCCGACATTAATCTCTGATTGGATACCGTATAATCATCATGCTCCATTACTATTCATAAACCTTTGGTTGAGCAAAATTTTAAATTTTTCTCTTTATTAGAAGATACCAAAGTCATTGGCAATTAAAATACTCATACGACTATGCTGTGAATACTGCATTGACAGTCCCTCCACAAATTATTTGTCACCCACTATCCACAGTTGGTAATGGCTTTTCAGAATCACTGAACTGCCCCTTCATCATTTCCTCCATGGCTGCTATCCTCTATCTAACCAATTACAGTCATCATTACAGGTTTTAGTGCACTATGTTCTGCACCTTTAACCCCTTACTTGGTTGGGGCTACATTTATGAACGAAGCCGAGTACAGTATCTTTGACTTTATGGGTGCTGACACATTTGTGTTAAAATGGGGAATTTTTCTCCAACAGCACAGCAGTGAGTGTGCAAAAGTTTGGTGTTACAGATAAAAGAAGAGTTTTATCATCAATTATACTGAGGAAATGTTAGATTTATGAAGAGTATAATAGATTTTGCAACTTCAGAATTTTCAGTTCTGAATCACCAAAATCACCAAAGGGTGGGGAGTATGGGTTATATCTTACAGTCTTTCCCTAATATATTTCACCATGATATTTCTTCAGACTGCTTTCAAGGACTGAGTTCTGAAGACCTGATTTAGGGAAATAATAGTATAGTGGATGAGAGTGTGGGGTTTGGAATATAGGCTGTGTTCAACCATTATCTCTGTCACTTACCTGCTTTGGAATCTGATATAAATTACTGAACTAAACTTTATTATAGCCCTAATCAGATTCCTAATATGTAAAGTGAAATAATAATAGTTAAGTATTATTACACTGTAACAACCAAATATAATAGTGTATATGAGGTGTTTATCATAATGCCAAATGCATAAAGCATTACTAATTTTTTGAAAAATTGTAATTGAATTGATTGAATCATATAGGTCATCTTAGAGTTATTATTGCTGGCCCTTAAATTTTCTTTCTACATATCCAGTCTTCAGTTTATCCTCCTCTGGCAAGCCCGTTCTTCTCCCACAAATCTGGACCTGTTTTAAAGGACCTTGTAATTAATGTCTGAGCTCAAAGAGCATGTATGAATCAAGCCAGAGCCGAAAGTCCTTACCATGGGAAATTTAAAAATACCCTTTAGGAAAAGTGGCTCTATAGAGCTTCTCATGTTATTTCAGTTCTTTAGCTTGCTAACCAAATCAAGCTCCTTTTCCTCGTAAAACAGTGCTTTGTTTTCCTTATGGGACATTATTTCAATTGTCTGACCGAAGTTCACCGCATTATTTTATCCTTGGTCAAAGAAAAAAAAATGTCAACTATACATTCCAGTGACTGTGCAAATTCTTTTGAGAGCTGCTCTCCCCCTTGCAAAAGCTTTTGGAGAAAATGTGCTTTTTGTCTAGCTATTTTCAGAAACCCTCCCTTTGTTTCAGAGAAAATTCTTTATAAATTCAGCCTTTTGTGCATGTGCAATAGCAGGTTTAATCCAATCAAGGGATAGCTTTCCTCCACTAGGTTATCGACTAAGCCAGAGTGAAGGGCTATTGTCTGGCCATGGACCTAACTTACACAATTTGCATGCTGCCTAATTCTAATTCTACTCTATAGTACTATTGTACTTTACCTTCTTCGCAGCTGGAAGAAGAGTCAACCAAATGCAGCAGTGTCTCAATTAACGCAGAAACATGAAAAAATACCTAAATAAAAGGTCATAATGTGAGCTCAAGGGCTTTGAAAGTAATCAGCAGAGGAAAAAGAAAACATACGTGGTAAGCGTTTTTCCCTCTTGTTGCTACTTTGTCTTTAATCTGTCCTCCTCACACAGTAACTCTATTCTTAAACAAAGTAATACCTACCTATCAGTGTGATGACTTCCCATTGTGGCAAACTGAAAACAAGCAACTACAATAAAAAGAATAGTCACAGAAGACTAAACTTCAGCAGGTGAATAAGTCTTTTGCAAAATGAACACCTGGTGCCAGCAAAAGGGAAAGATACTGTATAAAGAAGAGAAATACATCACAAATTTGGTTTCTTATTCCCAGAGTCACTTGACACTGAGATTTTTCTATTATAATCAACATATAAAGCAGACAAAATTAGATAAACAGCAATACCCTGGGAAAGCAGCATTTGTTCCCAAAGGAATAGATTTTAACCCCAGCTGCAGCAGCTGAGAGATCATTTAATAGGAGGAGATAGAGAAATTGTCCAGTTAACCCTAGGAAATAACAACAACCAATTTTTCCCTCTGCAACTATATCAATCATTTACAGGTGTTCATAGGCAGAGGGCTCTTTGCACTTTATTATCATATTCAAGAAAAGCAAAACAACAGATAAGTTCTATGTTGCCCAGAATCTGTTACAGCAAAAAGAGGAGAAATACCTAGCTAAGCATTAGAAACAATGAAAGAATGTAATTTGGGGTCATAAAACTTTTGTGCTTTAAAGACTGAATTTTGAACACATCCAGGCACTGGTAGCAAAAATGCTTTGTAACTGATAGATCCATTCTAATGAAAAGAAATATCATAGTTTGTCTGATATGTATGGATGTAGACCAGGGTAGAATATTGATTAATTCATTCTTGAAATATATATTGAGTGCCTAGTACCATACTAAGTGCTAGAAAGTCAATGTATGGTCAGTGGGGTTCAAATTAGAGCTTGGAAAGTTAAGTGGATTTCTTCCCCAATCCCACTTGGCTATAAATTCTAGTCAATATTAGTGATGACGTAGATTTCAGAGTACACAAGAGAACCTAAATAAAGGATAAAGTTTTACTATTACCCTAGTGAGGTAGGCTTGGTCCCCAGCATCAGACGTAATATAGTCACATCTACATTTTAAGAAAAAAAGACAAAGAAATAGACAAAGACACACAGA
>NW_007730924.1:133075-175677 GCF_000696425.1 Galeopterus variegatus | reverse complement strand
ATCCGTGAATGGATTAATCCATTCATGAGGTCAAAGTTCTAACGATCCAGTCACCTCTTAAAGGCCCCACCTTTCAAATACCATAGTCAGATTTCCCACCTTCTTAACACTGTTACGATGAGGATCAACTCCAATATGTGAGATTTGCGAGGACACATTCAAATCATAGCCGATTGTGTCTCATAAACTTGGTATCCATTATAGCTACCACAGTGCCTGGCACACGGTAGGCTGCCCAGTAAATGTCCACTGTGTCCCACTTCCTCCACAATCTCACAGGATCTGACCTGTGTTAGTAAACCATGGCTGAGTTCTACTGAATGCGTTAGAAGGGTACACTGATGGAATGAATGCCCCCTTGAATTCCTCTTCCTAAATCTACCTTGGCTGGTCCCTGATTCACTGACCAGGACCGTTCTCCAATCTTGCCACCGTGCTCTCTGGCCTTAATTGACTTCGAGTCTGTGGGCATGGGGATATTTGTTCATAGCACAATCTCCAGACCACACTAGTTTCACCTGGGTAGGAAGAGGAAGGGATGGGAGCCCGTGGTGAGGGTAGGAGGGAACCCACTGTCAGAGTGACAGTGGAGGGGCAGACATTGGCACTCCGAACTCCTGTCATGATTAGAGTTCAAGGGTCATCATTTCCAAGGGGCCTGCTGAGTGAAGTTGCTGAGTTCTCTCCAACTGCCAGAGGGGGAAGAAAAGAGGGGCTAGCACAGGCCTGAGCAGAGATGGCAGCACAGACAGCCAGGCCTTTGCCCATGTGGTGCCCTCTCTCTGGAATGCCTTCCCTTAATCTTGGCTTAACTCCTATTCATCCATCTGGGTTCAGGAGCAGCACGTAACAGGGGCCTATGAAGTCAACTTAACTGGCATGTCTCCTCAGCCTGTATCTTTCTCATCATTCCTGTTAGCACGCCGCATTTTAATGGTTTATTTATTTATTTATTTTTTTTTTTTTCCTTTTTGTCTTTTTTCGTGACCGGTAATGGGATTGCAACCCTCAGTGTCGTGCCCACACCGCGCTCAACCAGTCTCTATATGGGATCCGAACCCTCAGCGGGAGCGCCGCCGCACTCCCAAGTGCCACACTCTACCGAGTGCGCCACCGAGCCGGCCCATAATGGTTTATGTATTTGCCTTCCCCCCCACCCACCATCCACTACTATATCCCCAACACCTGAGGACACAGGTAACAGGCAGCTCCTGTTGGTACTGAGAGTTTCCTGCCACCAGCTGCACTGAGATCTGTCCTTGGGGTTACTTCTGTAAAAGAAGTCACTCGTTAAGGGGTCATACCCTGTTTGGTGACTCAAGGTTCTTATGCCCAAAGTCCAAACTGAAGGGACATCTCCGCCTACTCCTCACCTGGGCGCAGCTGGAGCTTGCCCAGTATGGCCAGCAGATGGCAGAGTGGTTCTCCTTATCCTACCACCCTGGCCTGACAATGAAAACAAAGGCCACAAAAGACTGGGCAAGGTGGAGTAATGGGCAAGCCTCTCCCAGAACCCCAGCGGGGGGAGAACTTCCTGCAAAGGAAGCCCCCAGGCCCAGGCCCCTCCACCTACAGAGCCCTCCCCGTCAGGCAGACCCAGAGCAACAAAGGCAAGAGGAGGGAGGTGGGGGCAGGGCAGGCCCGCCCGGGGAGCCCGTTCACTGTCCCCAGGCCCAGTTTCAGAAGAGCCACCTTCTCCTCGCTGCTTCCACGTCAGGCTGGTGGGTGCCAGCAACCCCACCATGAGGACCATTAGATGACAACTCTTCTTTTTTTTTTTCCCTTTTTGTCTTTTTTCGTGACCAGCAACGGATCGCAACCCTCAGTATCGCGCCCGTACCAGACCGGGACCGGCAACGGGATCGCAACCCTCGGTGTCGTGCCTGCACCTCACTCAGCCAGTGAGCGGGAACCGGTCTGTATGTGGGATCTGAACCCTCGGCAGGAGCGCCGCCGAGCTCCCAAGCGGTGCACTCTCCAGTGCACCACCGGGCCAGCCCATGATGACAACTCTTCTGAATGAGGTTAGTGGCAACCACACAAGTCCAGTAGTCAGCCAACAGTATGACTTTCTACATTGGGGGCAGGTGGCAGAGCCAGGATTCAAATTCAGGGCTGCTTAGAGCAAGTCTCAGTTTCTTTGTCTCTAAAAAAGAGAGATTAAGTTTCATTTTTTTCTGATGATGCAGTTTAGAGGGGACTAATTCTACATGAAGGTATCTGAAAAATGGAAGATGTCCAGTCAATGTTGGTTAAACTTCAAATACGTACACAGGTGCTCTGCTGGGGCGAGCCCTTCCACAGGTCAGAGGACTCATCGGTTCTCTAGAGGAGGTTTGATATGCGGGCTCGGGGTGGACGGTAGTGAGCAGCCCTCACCATCTCTCTTCAGGATTATTCCAAAGCCTCCTAACTGGCCTCCCTGCCTCCTGTCCTTCCGCCTCATTGCTGCAGGTGTCATCCGGATGGGAATCTAATGTCATTGCCTTGCCTAGAATACTTAAGTGGCTTTTTAATGCCTTCAGAATAAAGGCCAAACTCAGAAAAATGTTATTCAATGTCTTTTACAACCTGATTTCTACCTGCATTTTAGTCTCATAAAACAAAATTGAAGAAATGGGCTGAAATCAGAATCAACAGTGTGAGGTCCAGGGGCTAGAGGGAGAAGATCCTGGGTGCAATTCTGGACATCTCTGGGCACCAAGAATGGAAGTGGGGACAGCATGAGGCAGAAGCGAAGGAGAGGGCTTGGAAGCCAACATTGCCCAGTTCTTGATCTGCCTTTTCTAAAGGACAGGGTCAAGGCCTTGCCCCCGGCACCGGGGACAGTGCCCACAGTCATAGATGCACAGTCAGTGCATAAGTGCACGTATGCATGAATGAGTGAATTACTGTCCTGGCAGGGCCCAGGGTTGATTGAGTGGTCACTTCCAGTGTCCACCAGCCACTGCCTTTTGCTAAGCTCACAGGCTGGAAGGGGCATTGCTGGAGGACAATGAGGCTGAGGAGAAGAGAGCTCGTCCCTGCTGCGCAGCCTAGACCCAGCTCTAGAGGAAGAGATGGTGGCATCAAAGGCAGAAATCCCAGAACCTGCTCTTCCTGCAGCCTCTCAGAATGCTCTGTCCTAAACCTCCCAGGCCTGTCGTCCCGGCTGCAGAGCTCCAGGGGACCCCTTGGCCAGCCAGGAGCATGGGCGTGGCTGCCTGGCCATCTGTTACCCAGGACGACTCTCTCATTGGTACAGATGGTGGGTCCAGAGTTCCCTCTCCCATGTCAGACAGCTGGATGGGAGACGCCACACTGCTGCAGCCTCTGCTGGGTCTCTCTCATCGCCCCATTTTCCACATCACCCCCCTCCACTCCCTTCCATATGGTGGTTTCACTTCAACATTATCCAAAAAGATCTCCTGCCTCTGGCTCAGCCATCTCGCAGATATAAGTCCAGCCTCTGCAGTGGGGTGGGGTGAGGAGGAGCTGAGGGTGTCCAGGTGCTTCTCCAAGGACCACAGTCCTTCCAAGCAGCATGAGTGTCTCCAAGCAAACTCAGAAACCTGAGCGAACTTCTGACTAATCCACTGAGCTCAATCCCCTGAGAGGGTAGAGTGTCTGTTGCTGGGCACCAGAAGTTGTCACGTAAAGCATCTGGTGGACATGTACACTAGCTTTTGAATGCTCACAATGTCCCCCAGTGGTTGGTTTTATTACCCCCACTTCCTCAGATCAGGGAGCAGAGCCTTGGAGATGCAGAATCTCCAAGGAGGTTGCATAGCTAGGTCTGGCCCCAAGTTCAGTGGTTTTCCATTTCTGGACAAATTAAGGAATGGGAAGTTACAGTGCAAAAAGGGATGATCCCCAGAAGATAAAAATGTCAAAATCAGTGGGATGTCCCCCCGCAGTGCCAAGGGTCGGCTGCAAGCTCCAAGCTGCCTTCCTGCCAAGAAGGGAGCTGCCCCAGATGGACCAGGCCAGTCAGAGACTAAAGAGTCCAGTGAGGAGTCTGGGGACCTTGTGATATCAGAAGCAGCTGGGAATAGAGGAGGGAAACAAAGAAGAAAGTTCAGGAGGCGCAGATATCAAAGGACTGTCTCATGCTAGCGGGATGAATGTCATTGCAGGCAGCAAGGGCAAGGTTGGGGCTGGGGGCAAGGAGGAAGGGACAGGAAATGCCACTGGCTTTGTGGGCATGTGCTCTGGCTCCAGAGTGGGGAGTAGGGAGCGGGGAGCAGGATGGCTCTAACTTGCAATACCTCTGTGGGTTCCTTAGAAGCCTCCATCTGAGGGTCCTAACACAGGTGCCTGTTACCTCCAGTGGCCACTCAGGACTCCCACCCTGCCCCAGGTTCACATCACTGAGGTCTCCTCAGCCTCTAGTAAGAGGTCATATATGGCTTACAAAGCCTAAAATATTTACAATCTGGCCCTTTACAGAAAACTTTGCAGAAAAAGTTTGATTAAAATTTAATCACTAGATAGTATATACTACACACCTTGCTTGTTTTTTTCACTTAGTAATTAATCCTGAAGATCTCTTCCTGTCCATACATAAGAGTTTCTTCTTTTCTAGGGCACATCGAATGCCATTGTCTGGATGGACTATAATTTATTCAACCGGTTTCCTGTTGATGTACAGTTAGGCTGTTCCAACATTTTGCTATTATAGACGATGCTGCAATGGATGATTTTGTACATGAAGCTACAGAATGTTTGAAAACATTTACATGCCCAGATCTCACCGCAGACCTACTGAGGCAGTCTTTTTGGAGCTGGGGTCCCAGGCATCTGTATTTTTAGGAATTCCCCCAAATGGCTTGGATATACAGCCAGGTTGGGGAATCGTGTTCATAGCTTGTGCATCCTGGTGACGAGGTGCTGGATCTCCCCTGCTGGTCCCATAGGAGCCCCGAGGGGCACAGGAGGCCCTCTCACCCCTGAGGAGGTCTGTCAGCTTTCAAGAGCTGGTTGTAACTGGTCTCTCAAAGATTAGAGAGAAAACTAGGAAGCCAAAGGATTATCAGGAGCTCTGAGTTTCCTCTTTCTTTGCTGAGAAGTAGTCAGAGCCCGTCTGGTCCAGGGCAACAGTGCAGAGGCGTAGGGGCTGCAGAGTATGTGGGGGACTCCAGGGAAGGATAAGTTGGGAGACATGACATCGGGTTGACATGGGAAGCATGAGAAGGAGTTAGCTGGGGGAGGACACAGGAGAAGAAGATGGCCAGGCACAGGGGACAGCATATGCAAAGGCTCAGAGGAGAGAGAGTGAGGCTCACAGCCTATTTCAGGAGCTCAAACCAACTCTGCAGCCTACATGTCATGGGCCTGAGACCCTTGGGTCCATGTTTTTCCCTCCACCAGGCTGTAAGGTTTATGAGGGCGGGGCCTGTGCCCGTGTCCTTGCTCCCTCTCCTCCTTCTCCCCTCCCTCCCTCCCACCCCCTCAATCCTTTCCTTCCTCCTCGCTTTCTCCCTTCTTTTCTTCCTTTCCTCCTTCATTCCTTATTTTCCCTCTTAGCTATATTGCTGGTGTAGTGCATTGAATTATGTCCCCCCCAAACTCGCTGAAGCTTGAATTGTGTCCCCCAAGTTTTATGTATTGGAAACTTGGCCCCCACTGTGACTGTTAAGAGGGTGAGAAGTCCTATGACGGTAACTGAACGGTGGGGCCTTGAAGAGGTGATTGAATTGTAGGACCCTGCAGTAGTGAGTGGGTTAAAAATGGTGGTCAGGGCTGTGGTTCTGAGGGTTTTAAAAGAAGAGGAGAGTCTGTCTTTCTCTCTCTGCTCTCTCTGCTTCCACCATCTTGCAATGTGAGACCCCTGGGTCTCTGTCACCACCACCAGATGGACTTTGGACTTCCCAGACTCAGAAACTGTAAGCAAATAAATTTTGTTTTTCTTTATAAATCACCCCGTTGCAGGTATTTTGTTACAAGCAACATAAACAGACTAATACAGCTGGTGTCTCAAATATTGTTGAGAAAGTGAGTGAATGAATGAATGGACTTATGTCTGGGAGGTTGCAGTAGGGAGAACCAAGCCTTGGGTTGTCTACATTAGTCCTGGAGCCCCTTCTCGTTCTCTCTCTCTCTCTCTCCCCCTCTCTGCCAGCACAGCGGTTCCCAGGGGCGCCTTGGCAGTACAGATGCTCCGTTACTTACAATGGGCGACGTCATGATAAACCCATTGTAAGTTGAAAATATCATAAATCAAAAATGCATTTAATACACCTAACCTATCAAATATCATAGCTTAGGCTGGCCTACCTTAAACGTGCTTGGAACATTTACATTAGCTTACAGTTGGACAAAGTCACCTAACACAAAGCCTATTTTATACTAAAGTGTTGAATATCTCATGTAATTTATTGGATACTATATCAAAAGTGAATCATAGTATGGTCATATGGGTACTTGAAGTAAGGTTTCTATTGAATGCATATCACCTTTGCACCACCATAAGTCAAAAAAATCCTAAGTCAAGCCATTGTAAGTCTTAAGTCAGGGACCACCTGTAACTGCAGGAGGAGAAGCCTGGCCAATGATGGAGGGTGGCAAGGAGGGCAGGTCAGTGAGGAGGTGGCCTCTGGTGACCTGTCCTTCCTTCAGGCTTCGTCCTGTACTTTTCCCCTGGACTTTGCTGCAGGTGAGGAGGCCCTGCAGAAGCTCTGGGATCCTCCTAGATCAGGAGCTGTAGCCACATGGACAACCTTCCCCAGGGTTGGGGCTGCCAGAGGCCAGAGGCTACCATGACACAGAACTCTGGACCCACAACACACGTGTCTTAGCCTCACCCTTTTCCAAACCTCCCAAAGCATCTCACTTTCCAAATTTTGTACTAATCATTTGTGTAGAAAGAAGGCCCACCATCAGCTGCCCAACCTTGGGATAAATGGCCCATCCTCCCATCTGCCAAGTCCCAGGATGAGAGACTGGCTCATGTTGGGAACGGGATTGCAACCAGGGACTCTCCCCAAACCCTTTTTTTTTAATTCCTGGACAGTTCAGGTCTGGCTGTGATCCACCTCCCTCTTCAGAGCCCCACTCTGAGGCATCATCAAGTGAGGGTCCTTCATGGTGGGTCACTCTGGAGTCACCAGGAGAGATTCTCTTTCCTGTAATCACAAATGGCTCCAACATTCCCACTCCCTTCAGTCCCACTGTTTGCACCAGTTTGGGGTAACAGCACCTCTCAGCTGGACTCCTGAAGTCCTCCTAAGGGTGTCCCTACTTACATTGCCCTCTGAAATCCGTTCTGCACCAAGAGGCCAATTTAAACCCATCAGACATTGTCACTCCTACACTTAAAACCTGCCACAGAGCACACCATAACACCTGCACTCCTTTCCCAGCCTCCAAGGCCTGGCCCCGACTTGGGCAGACAACTTCTCAGCTCACTTTGCTCCAGGCACACGGATCTCCCTGCTGCTCTTCAACCCCTGTTTTCTGCACAAGGCCTTTTGCACCAGATCTGTCCTCTCCCCAGATCCCCATGTGATTGCTCAAGGTTCAGCCCAAACACGACCTTCTCAGGGAGGCTTCCTTGACCACCTACTCTAAAGTAGCACAATATTTTCTTCATTGGGTATCACACTTTCTGAAATGATCATGTTTGGTATAGTCTGTCTCCTCCCACTTAGAAAGCAAGCTCCAGGAGAGCATGAACCTTCTAGAACTTGAATTCCCTTCTCTTCAGAGCTCCAGGGAGCTGTATCTTTATTACACTCCTGAATCTTTTCAACAAACACCTTCCTTAGGCAGGAGGTCCAGCAGCCCCTTACTTTTGGTTTTTGAAATTTTACTAAGATTTACAAATTCGAGCACAGATTTAATCTCAGAGGATGAGAATCCTCCAGCTGCTTGGCTCCTCTTCCCTTTGATGTGAAGCCCTTGATTTCCTCCACCTGCCTGTGCCCCGCCCCCACCCTCCACAATAGGCCCCTAGGCCCCAGCCCCTCTCCCTTGCCACTCGCCTACCCAAAAGACACAAGATTCTGCTCAGGAACCCCTGAGTTTATATGAAACGAACAAAGGAAAACAAAGACAAAGAACAGGAGGGAGGGGAGCAGGGCTACCAGAGGTGCTGATCACAGAAGATGTCAGCCGAGAAGCATGCCAGGTGGCTGTGCGGGTGCCCAACACTGGCCCAGTGGCTCACAGCATCACAGACACGCTCTTTGTCAAGTTTCTCCTGTGTGACCAAGGTTCTCAACCCAGCCAGGGAGTCTGGGGGAAAGTCCTAGAAAGCTATGTTTTAACACCAGCTTTGCCTTGGAATTGTTGAGGGGTCCAGAGTGGGGGGATGTCTGAGCTGGTCGTGCATCTCTTTACTTTCTTTTCTCTTTAGCTCTTCCTTGACCTCCGACACCAGGTAAACTGAAAAGAAAGAATAATAGCTAATATTTTTGAGCACTTACTACAAGCTGCACACAATTGTGAGCCTTCTAAATACTTAGAACATTTAATTCATACAACCACTCTGCAAAATAAGAACTATTCCCATTTTTAACAGATAAAAATCTGGGGACCAGGGAAGTTAAGTAACTTGCCTGGGGTCACACAGCTGGTAAGAAGAACTTGAATTTGTTCCCAGGCAATCTTGTCCCAGAGTTTGTACTCTTAACCACCCCATCACATGTCTCTCAAGCAAGATATTGGAGGTGACCAAACCTTATTAAACGTGACACCCCACGTAAGAATTCATTATCATTCAACCTCTTCTTCCCTAGCTCCTAGCATCTCTCTGTGGTCTCTATCAGAGTACTTCCACCCCAGGCATACGAGGTACCCAGGTGGGAGCCCTGCTTTCTAGGGCTCAAGTGCCCAGCACATAGCCTGGTGCAACAGGCACACAGATGTGTACACAGTTGGATTCCCCTTGGGAGAGTTGTTGAGGAATGACTGAAGGATAAAATGAAGGAAGAGTTGGAGCTCTGAGTTACAACTTATTGATCATTCTATTACTAATAAAAATAGCTAATGTTTATTGAGTTCCAAACATGTGTCAGGCATTGTTTGAAGCATTTCAGATATTATGCTGTCCAGTCTCACAGATGGCTCCCAATGGTCCTCACCTCCTGGTATTTTCACCCTTGTTTAATCCCCTCCCACAATGAGTCTGAGCTGTGTGACTAAGACAGTAGTTGATGGAAGCGACCATGTGCAGCTTCCTTCTTGGTCTCTTGGGTCACTTGCTCTGAAGGAAGCCAGCCACCATGCAGGGAGGACACTTAGGCAGTCCTATAGTAAGGCCCACATGAAAAGGAACTGAGGCCTCTCTCCAACATCCACGTGAGTGAGACAACTTGGAAGTGGATCTTCCAGCCCCACTCGAGTCCTCAGATGATGGAGCTTCAGCCAACATTTAACAACACTCTCATGAGAGACCTTGAGCCAGAATTCCCCAAGGAGAGACCCCTGAATTTCTGACCCATAGAAACCCAGAGGGATATTAAATGGTTGTTATTGTTTTGTGCCACTGAGTTTTGGGGTAATTTGTTATGCAGCAATAGGTAACTAATACATTAACTCATTTAATCATCACAACAACTCTACAAAGTAGATTCTTAAATTACCCAAAATTACACAGCTGGAAGGGATGGAGGCAGGAGTCTAGCCCAGGTAGTCCCACCCCAGAGTCTACTCTCTGCATGGTCATGTGATGGTGCCTGTCTTGTGGGAGATTTTCTGGGGGACACAGCAGACCACAGTACCAGGCTCCCCAAACTTGGCCAGTCATCAATATCACTTTATTCAAAATAAAGACTCCCAAGGCCCTTCCCTAGATATTTTGACTCACTAGCTCTAGAACAGACCCTTCACCTGATTTGACACCTGAATATTTCAGGACTCACTAATCTTCTTGGAACTCCTCAGTATAATACCATGACTATCCCATTTGGCTGGTCAGGGGAGGTTAGATTATACTGCTGTAATCAGAAATCTCAGTGGCTTAACCCAGGGCTTCATATCTCCCTCCTGTTTCAATCTGATACTTGTTGGGTGGTCCTCTTCCGTCTTGAACTGTGCTGTCTGGAACATGTGCCTTCCTAAATCACTGCTGCAAGGCAAGAGAAAAAAATAGTGATCCTATGACATGTTTATAAGGGCCAATCCTGGCAGTAACTTCTGTCATCCAGGTTCATTGGTCAGTACCCATTCACATGACCTAATATAGCTGCAAGGGAGGCTGTGAAATGTGAAGAGCAAAGGAGTATCTGGTGACCACATCACCGCTCTATCACACCCATTATTTGGCCTGTAGTAATACACTATTTTTCATATGTATATGTTCATCTTGACTCCTCAGTTAGATATAAGTTCTTTTAAGGTCAAGAATAACTTTTAATTTCTCCCCTATAGGGCTGATCACTTAGGCTTTCCTAAATATGTTCTTCTGGATAAACTGGCAATGCAGTAGATCTAAGGTAGTGAATACCAGTGATGTGATGTACAGTCTGATGGATGTGGGTGCAAATCCTGACCCCAACACACACTTGGCAAGTTTTCTGAGCCTCAGTTATTTTGTAAGATAGGAATTATGATGATGGCCTTACAAAGTTATCATGGGGACTGAACGAAGTAATTTAGAATATGAATTACCTGCCATACTTCACGCAACAGAGAGGAGACTCAAAAATGCTAGTCATTAGAGTCTATTAAAACAGGGACATAAAGAAGGATGAGCTTCCAGAGTGCCTGTGAGCCCCTTGAAATTATATGCAAATATTTTGTGTATGCATGAATACACAGGGACCCTTTCCTACTCACTTTTTCTTGTTTCTTTATAAAAGCACACATGTAATCATTCTTACTGTAAAATGCTTGAATATTACAGATCATAGCAGCTAATATGTATGAGGTGCTTGCTTTATGCCAGGCACTGCTCCGAGTGCTTTACATGCATAATTTGTTTAGCTCTTACATGAAACCCATGAAGAACATGCTAGAGTCATCCCTCATTATCCACAGGGAATTGGTTCCAGGAGTCCCCATGTACAAAAACCCACTGATACTTAAGTCCCCATATTGGCCCTGCAGACCCTGTAGATATGAAAAGTTAGCCCTCTGTATAGGTGGGTTTCACATCCTGTCAATACTATATTTTCTAACCACAGTTGGCTGAAAAAAATCCATGTAGAAGTGGACCCACGCAGTTCAAATTCATGTTGTTCAAGGGTCAATTGTATTGTTATCATCCCTATTTTACAGATGAGGAAAGTGATTCACAGAGAAATTAAGATGTCAGAAGTCCCACATCCAGTAAGTAGCTGAGTTCATCTCAGCTCAAACCTGGGCGGTCTGGCTCTGGCATCCACATCCACTAAAGTCAGTGGTCCTCAGACCAGCTGCTGCAGCACCTGAGAACTGGTGAGAGATGCTAATTTTTGGGTCCCACCCCAGACCTACTGAATCAGAACTGTTTTGTAATGGGCTCTCCGGGTGATTCTGATACACGTTAAAGTTTGAGAAGCCTGCGCTCCGCTATCATGCTGCTTCTCCTCTCCGTCACTTAGTCCCCCTGGTATGTCTGTAGCTTACTAAATGCACAAATTCACATTGTCACATACTCTTAAGTCTTGTTCAAAGCCCTTCTTTTGCATTCGATGTCAGAGGCATCAGAAGGAAAAAGCCCACCCAAAGTGCTTTGGAAAATGTCCTCCTTTGTCTTGTTGGGGTCAACTGCACCCCTAGCTCTCCTCAAACTGGACAACTCAGCCATCAGGAGCAGATTACTGGTTAAAACTGTGCTAACGCCCCCTGCTCCCTGCATGACAAAGAGAAGGCAGATAGCAGCTGGCTGTACCCTGGACGTATTAGTCTGTTTCTGTTGCTTATAACACAATACTTGAAACTAGATGATTTATAAAGAAAACAAAATTTATTGCTTACAGTTTCTGAGGCTGGAAAGTCCAAAGTCCAAGGAACACATCTGGTTGTGGCAACAGTGACCCAAGGGTCTCACGTTGCAAGATGGTGGAAGCAGAGAGAGAGAGAGAGAGAGACTAACCTCCTCATTCACTCTTTTAAAGCCCTGCAAACCACATCCATGACCACTATTTTTAAACCATTTGCTATGGCATGGTCCTATGATCTAATCACCTTTTCAAGGTCCCACCTTCAGTTACCATAATAGGATTTTCCATCTTCCTACCAGTCACAGTGGGGGCCAAGTTTCTAATACATAAAACTTGGGGGACACAATTCAAGCTTCAATGAGTTTGTGGGGACATTCAATCCACTACACTGGGGATGCTATTCTTTTTCCTTGCCAAAAGCCATGCATCTCAAATGAACACACAGCACAGATTGCTGCCTGGGAGTCTCCCGGTCCTCTGCCCCAGCTGTTCCTCCCTCACACCCAGTCTCTTCCCTGTGCTCCCTCTGATATCCAGATGGCAGCAGACGCAGCAGCAAAGGCAGCTCCAGGCAAGCAGCTCCCAGACCAGCTGTGTATTTGATTAACAAGAGAGCTGGGCAGATGCAGCTTATCAGGACGGCTCACGAACGCAGCAAGCAGGCAGCCACAAATGCCAGCCTGTTTGATCCACAGCCCAGCAGAGGGAATTTTTCACTTTCATTCTGTTGTTTGTTAAGTGATGCCATCATGACAATCACTATGACTGAGTGCTTACTGTGGGTCGGGCTCCTGCATTGCAGCAACACTTTGGTGGAGATAGTGTTATTATTATCCCTAATTTACACATAAGAAAACTGAGGCTTAGATGGTAAGTAGTGAAGGCAGGACTCAGACCTGGGTCTGTTGGACCCCCATGCCTCTACAACTAACCACTGCACTAGACAGTGCAAACCAGCATGGAGCCCTTGAACTTGGGCTTGAGCTGGCCAGCAGGGGCTCTTCACACGGCTATGACTCACCTTCCCAGCCTTCTGGAAACATCTCACTAAAGCTGCTAATGTTCACAACCATTTATTGAGCAGATACCATCTTTGTTTAAAATTGTGATGTTTTGTTTACCATGAATTTTTTGCATTAATTTTTATTTTTAAAAATATTGCATTAAAATATTAATTATGTTGGTTACTGAGATTTCTGGCATTTTCAAAATTTTGTGCCCAAAGCAAGTGTCTCACTCATCCTAGTCCGTCTTGTCAGGCCCTGTAAGGCAGGCACTGATGCAGTGTGAATAAATTACTTCACATTTACAGATGGGGACACTGAAACTTGAAGGGGGTGGCAGGTAATTTGCCCAAGGTCACACTACAGGTGGCTTGGGCTGGATTCAGTCCAAGGCTTCCCTGGCCCCAGCACCTCTGTTCTTTCCACCGCAGGAAACTGCTCCCAGAGCATTTCCTTAAAGTCCTACTCAGGGGCATAGCCCGAAGGAGAACTGCGGGTCAAACTGGACTGCTTTGCTCTCAGGGAATCCTTTGGGAATGGCCAGAAACCCACCCTGGGACTCCCCTATACCGGATAAGGGTGACACATGGCAGATTCTGCAGACCCACCAAGGCACTTTGGCTCTGCTCAATAAGTGACATGCAAGGCCCCATGGGAGGGGGCTGCTCTGCTACCTGCCCCCAACCCCAGGGTGGGCAGCTGGGCTGAAGGTGCTGAGGGGCTCCCAACCCACCCTATTGCCCACCCTGCAGCAGCCTGTGAGAGGCTGGAAACGTCAGGCCTTTGCCTCTTTTGGTTTTGGTTTCTCGGTTACTCTCTGAGGAACCACATAATCTATCGAATGGAAATGGCGGAGGCATTCTTTCAAGAGGGACGCTTTGTTTTTCTTCTGTTTGAGGCCTCAGCTGGGTGTTAATGTTCCCAAGGAGACAGCTGGTCCAGGGAAGAACTGCTGGGCAATTCTGTGTCCTGGCTCTAGCTGAGGGTCCAGAGGGGCTCTGGAGTCATGGCTCGTGGGCTCCCTGGGCAGGGGCCACTGGAGCAAGGTGAGGAGCCTGGGGATGCAACAGAGAAACATTGAGAACAGCAGCTGATGGCTTCTAACCCACAGGCAGCTCAGGTTTGCTTGAGGCTCAGAGCAGAATGTGGGGTCCCAGTGGCCACCTTAGGCAAAACATAAACCATTCTTCACGAGTAAAGGAGGAGGATTCAGTCCAACACAGGTCATCTTTTTGCTGTCATTGGCATCTGCTAGCCTTAGATCACTTTCCAAAGGGTTGGTCACCTACTCCCTGGGTGACAAAGCCTCAGCTCCCAGCACTGATGCTCCAAGGCACCGGTGGCTGCAGTCTCCTCCTTGGATACAGACAGGCCCAAGTTGGGAGGTCTTTTATGGACAGCTATTCAGATCCCCCACTGCCTCTGGTTTTTTAAAAAATTGATTTATTATTATTATTATTATTTTTAATATTCTAACATGTTGTGGAGCAATTGGGAGGAAGGGGGAGAGGGGAAAAGGGAGGGGGTGGGGAGAGGAGGAGGAGGTAGGGCAGTGTGGTTGAGGTCCATGGCAACTCCCTCATTCTGACAGGGGAGCCCAGGGGGATTCCAGCGGCCCAGCAGCAGCTCGGTCATGGCTGGGCTGGATGCGGACTTCAGGGGGGGCGTGGCTGAGGCCCTCAGCCTGTCCCACTGCCCCTCATCCTTGAAACACACAAAACTCTAAGGAAGAGCTGGCTCTGTCTCTCCAAATGCCCACCCCAGGAGGACTGACCTGAATATTTAAGGGAGAAGCAATTAAAGAAATAATGGTAGACACGGTATTGGAATAAGATATCATTTGCCTTGTATGTATAGTTACTTATTGCTGCATAACAAATTATTACAAAACTTAGTGGCTTAAAACAAAATACTTTATTCTCACAGTTGGTGTAGACCAGGAATCCAGGCACAGCTTAGCTGGTCCTTCTGCCCCAAGCTGAATTCGAGGTGTTGGCTAAGGCTGTGGTCGCATCTGAAGGCTTTACTGGGAAGGATACACTTCCAAGCTCACATGACTGTTGGTAAAATTCAGTTTCCAGCTGTCAGATAGATGGAGGCCACCCGCAGTTCCCTGCCAGATGGCCCTCTCTATCAGGGCAAACATACATGAAGAATCAGGGAGAGAATATTAGCAAGACAGAAGGTGTAGTCTTTTCTAGCCTAATCATGGAAGTGACATTCCATCACTTTTGTCATATTCTGTTGGTTAGAAGCAAGTCATTAGGTCAAGGCCACATTCAAGGGGAAGGGATTACACAAGAGCATGAATACCAGGAGGCAGGGATTACTAGGGACCATGTGAGAATCTACCTCCCATAGCTTGTTTGGGCTGACCAGGCTGTGCCTAGACATTATACTTCCATCCCTCTGGAAGCTTTCACTTGCCTGCAGGGAGTTCCTTATACACAGTGGCCCTGCCAGATAAGTCACGACACTGGCCATAATGGATTGGACCAGGGTAGGGTGCCTGACCAAAGCCAGACCTTTAATTGATGGCTCAACCCATCAGATCCCATTTCTTGGCAAGTTTGAATGGAAAACTTAGAAAAAGACAAAGATCATTCACTTATTAAAAAGTATTCCAGGCACTGGATATACAACAGTACACAAAATAGTCATAGTCCCTGTCTTCATGGGGTGGAATAGGCAGAGTGAAGAGACACGCAGAATACAGGCAATGGGCAAGAACTAGGAAGGCCAAGAACTAGGAAGACCAGCAGAGACCATGAGAAAGTAGCAGCCACGCGGTAGTGAGAAGAGGGAAAAGGATGGTCAGTAATGTAGGAGAAATAGAAGCAGGGACAAAACACAGCTGAACTGTCCCAGTGGCAAGCCCAGGTACCAGGAGAAATAGACAACTCCTCACTAGCTTAACAACTCCATTGAAGAGATGCCGTCTTTCCTGAAAATACTGGAGATTAAAGAGGATTCTGATTGGCCCAGGTTGGGTCACTCGCCCATCACTGAACCAAGGGGCTGGAGTCCCTGGCCAGCCCCCTCTGAGTCATCTGCTAGGCTGTAGGAAGAGGGTGAGGGGGCTGGGGTCAGCTTCACTTAGACCACATGAAAAGTGCATTCTGACTGCAAAGACAGCTGTACCTGAGCAGGTAAAATATCAGATGTCTACTACACACGGAGTTTGGAGGAAGGAAGAGTAGCAATTGCTGGATGCTAATGTCTCTCTGAGAGGTATCACTGGACAGACTTTGGATGGTAGTTCCTCAGTTTATACACAACTATGGGACATTAGTTCTTCCAATGGTCCTTCTGCTTGTAACATCTGCAGGTGATCCTCTCAACAAGCTCTGGATTCTGAGCAAACAGACATTTAGTCCCTGAGGCAGTGGTTTAACCCAGAAAAGCAGATGTTTACTTCCATTTATAGCTCATTTATTTCTGTAAGGCTACACATTGGAAATTTTCTAAATTGGCAACTTTTCATTCCAACCTATTTTTTCCTGTTCTCCTATTTCAAATCAGAGGACATTACAAAGGAAAGATGCGTCTCCCTTGACTTTGGCTGTGAGTCCACCCCAGAATACTGTTCAACATGTTCCTAAAGTCCCTATTGATTCATCCTTATTTTGATTGCAAATCTGAATCTATGTCCGAGCTACTCTGAAACAGTGGTGTGCTGGAACTGGCTTGCACTGGCCCTCAAGGGACTCTCTACCCAAGGCTGCATTCAGTATTATCATGTCATTAGCTTGAAATTGGCTATGGCGGGAGTATTTACACCATGGAAATCCGCAAATACTATAATTAATGGCTTTCCTCCACTCCCCAGCCCCACAGAAAGCTGGTGATTAAACATTTACCAGCACACAACTGCCTTTAAGGAAAGGCCTTCTGAAATGGCCTTATTTTAATAACTCCTATTTTTCTTGTCCTTTCAAGGCCATTTAAAAAATCGTGGCATAGTTGGATTATTTAGTTTCTCTCCTTCTCTCTCTCTCCTGCATTGCTACTTATAACATTTTCCTTCACCAGAGGGACTAAAAATTCAGTGAACTAGCTGGTATAAATCTGATACCAAGGGCAATCAGTGCAACAAAATCCTGAATTCCACAGCAAATTTCTTTCTTCCTTCCTGAGGTTTACGAAAATACTTTAATTATAGCCCTCAGTTTAGCTCTAGATCATGGTTAAAATTCAGCTTCTATAGATATGTCTCCAGTCTAGTGGTTTTCAGGGGATATTTGCAATGTGATTTTTCTTTTCCTGAGATAAACTCACTTAGAAGGTCAGGAGAAAGAGCAGATGAAACAGAGAGATGATAAGGTAGAGAGAATAGTATACAGAGGATAGAATTCTGAAAATCTGAGCAGGAATGAAATAGACAGTCTTTGAGACAGACTCTCTTGGAGTCAGCGTTTTGTTTTGAGTCCTTACACATCCATCAAAGAAGCTGACTACTGAATTTTAGATATATTTTTCTCATAATTTTCTAGAGCTATTGTTAGATGCATTAATTTCTTAATTTTGACATGTCAAAATTTCCCCCTAAATGATCAGTTAGTTCGAGTGTCATGGGCTAAATTGTGTCCCCTTAAAATTCATGTGTTAAAGTCCTAACCTCCAGTACCTCAGAATGTGACTTATTTGGAGACGGGGTCTTTAAAGGGGTTATGATGTTAAAATGAGGTAATTAGGATGGGCCCTAATTCAACATGAGTTCTACCCTTATAAAAAGAGGAGGGTAGGTGCGGACACTCCCAGAGAAAAGACCATGTGAGGACAAAGGGAAAAGACGTCCGTCTATAAGCCAAGGGGAGAGGCCTCATAAGAAACTAACCCGTACCTTGTTCTTGGACGTCTAGCGACACTAACCCGTACCTTGTTCTTGGACTTCTAGTCTCCAGAATTGGAGAAAATAAATTTCTATTGTGTAAACCACCCAGTCTGTGGTACTTTGGCATGACGGCCTTAGCGAACTAATAAACCAAGTAGAACAATTTTGTTTTGCCATTTACCATGTTAAATATAAATTCATATACAATCAGGAACTCTGTCAGGAAGAGATTAAGGCTTTGACATAGCCAAACCTATGACAAAAAGATCACTGTAGTTGGTCACAGTGTGTGTGCTTTTGTAGGGTGTTTCAGATTCCTAAATTCATATACAATCAGGAACTCTGTCAGGAAGAGATTAAGGCTTTGACATAGCCAAACCCATGACAAAAAGATCACTGTAGTTGGTCACAGTGTGTGTGCTTTTGTAGGGTGTTTCAGATTCTCCAACCAAGCAGAGGCTAGGAAGAGGCCATGCGACAGTGACCCAACAATTGTTGACCTTGGGATAGACAGGACAAAGTGACCTTCTTTTTACACATTGATGAGATAGGGAGTGTCCTCATAAAATTTTGAAAAGGACCGAGGAAATATTTGATCCATCACTTTTGCATGAAGTGGTTGCTGGTGTCCTGGACCTCTGACTAGCAGTCCTCAGGGGTGGCTTGGATTGAATTGGAATCTGTGCCTCCAACTCTCCCTATTGCACTCTCTTATGAATTTAATAGACAATCCAGGTCAAAACAAAAATGCACAAGATGAGACTTTGTACAAATAGTCAAACAAAAACAAAAGTAAAACAAGCAGGAAAAGAATAGCAGGTTAATGGCAAAAATATTCACCAAGTGGTGTATTTCCCAAAAAACAAAATAAAGTTTTAATTCTACAAAAAGACAGAAATCTAATTTCCTTGTACAAGGAACTATTTGTTTTAAATCCTAGGATAACAAAATAAATTCGGCAAAGACATTTTAACAAAACATGTCAGGGAAATCCACAGGGTAAGTATAATTTGGGCACAAAGAACCTGGTGGGAGCATCTGTCGGTCAAGAGTCCCATGGAATGCTGCCACCTGAGGGGCTTCCAAACAATTCCATTAGTATCACTAGATTTATCAAAGGAGAAGCCCACCACTCAGAATCTGAAAATCTTTCTTAAGCTTACTTTCAGTAAGGAAGAGCCATCCTGGTCAGGAAAATTTTTCTGAGCAGAGCGAACTGCCGGTCCTCTACAGAGTTGTTGGGAAGAGTATGTTTTGGGTTGTGTTGGTTTTAGAGGCAGGAGTGGGTTGATGGCAGCCTTAGAAGTGTTCACAGAAGCGAGACCACCAGCAATTGGTGACTTCCATGCTATGAGTCTGTTGCTGCTCGGCTGGCTTTCAGAGTTGTGTTCGTTGAAGTGAGATGTCACTCACCAATTCATCCAGTTTAAAACTAGCTCTTGGTCTTTCTGATGCCAGGATTATAGAGCCATCATCGATGGATTGGACGGGTTTAAAACCAGTGATGGTGGAAACTTGTCACCATGACTATGGAACAATCAGCCCTTTCCTAGGGGTGCCGGAACACCACCTACAATCTTTACATTTACCTCTTTATTCTGTTTATTGCCTGTCTCTCCACTGGAAGGGAGAGACATATACACTCCAAGAAGGCAGGGATTCTTATATTGTGATTCCTTCTGGTTTTCCAGAATCTAGAACAGTACCTAGCACACAGTAGGTGCTCAATAAAGATTTGTTAAATGAATGAGTAGGTCTGACCGCCAGACCTTTATTTGTAGATGCCACAGGAAAGATGTGGTTTTCTATTTGCATTATTTTAAAAAAAATCCCTTACCATGAGGGCTGGGCTGGATCTGACTATGATAAGTGCTTTTGGACTGACGGTGTTTAATGAACTGTGGGACAAGGCCACGTGTGTGGCGTGCCTGTTGCCTCTCCAGATCATGTTTCAACTCCATCACTGCTGTACATGCAACAAATTTGGGACACTGGTGGCATCACTTGGAACATTCCTCCTCTGGCTTTGGTATTTCTGTGATACTTTCTGACAGTTGGTCTTCTCTTCCTGGAAAGTGAATTCCAGGAGGTGGTATAGTATAGTGACCAAAAATCTAGGCTCTTAGGAGTGATGTCACTTTGAGACACATTACTCAACTTTTCCAAGCTTCAGTCTCCTCCTTTGTAAAATGGGAATAATAACAGAACTTACCTCATATAATTACTTTTATCGCTGCCACCGTCAGTCATTATTAGCCATGCTATGGGTCTCTAGTGAGCTCCCCAAGTCCCAGCACTAGTTTACTGGGTGCCTGGTTTCAGCAAGGATGAACAAGATTGGTCATGGGCTTTTCCAAAGAGCTGAGTGCCGTGGGAGTTAGAAGAGGAAAGCTGAGATAAAAGTTGCTGCTATGCATGACCAGCCAAAAACAACTATATTTCAGCTGCATGTTCAATGTGACATACCAAGTGAATCCAAGGAAGGTAGTGGTGACAGATTATTTTGTTTGATTAATCCAATACCTAACCTCCTTCTCCCTGCCCAACTTTGCAATAGAGGCTGGAAATGCCAAATACTTGCTCTTCCAGCCTCACTTGTTTCTAGGGATGGTAACATGACTGTTTCAGGTCAATGAAATGTAGGTGGAAGTCTGCTGGGGGGTCTGGAAAAAATTGCTTTCCTGGTAACAGGGACAGAGTTATCAGTGCCATCTCTTCCATCTCCTTTGCCTTGATTTGGACATGATGCCCGGAGCTGGGGTAGACACCTAGTAATTGTGGGGCAAAAGCATCAGGGAACTGTCAAGAGACTCACAGAAATTTCAACCCTGGCATCACTGACCCACCAGGCCAAAGCAGGCAGCCGCCTGTAGACTCTGGCTACTAAGAAAAACAAAACAAAACAACAACAAATAAACCTTATTTAAGTCAGATTTTCAGTAGCTTGTAGCAAAAGGATTCCTATCTGATCCAGGGCCACCCTACCCAGGAGTAAGGCCAATGTGTTGGATCCTTCTGCACACCCTCCAAAGATGTACTGTGTGTTAGTCTTTGGAAAGCAGCCATGCTCCACACAGCAGCACCATCGGGAGCCCTACCAAGGGGCTGAAGAAGTTTGGCTGTAATCACTTTTGCATTCTGATCCTCTGTGGGGGTGTCTTAGTCCATTTTTGTGTTGTTATAACATAAATACCTGAGACTTGGTAATTTATATAGCACAGAGGTTTATTTGGCTTATGATTCTGGCACAGCTGCATGTGGCACGGGCCTCAGGCTGCTTCTACTCATGGTGGAAAGTGGCAAGCAGCCGGTGGGTACAAGCAGATCACATGGTGAGAGGAAGCAAGAGAGAGAGAGAGGAGGTGCCAGGGTCTTTTAAACAACCAGCTCTCGTGGGAACTAATAGAGCGAGAACTCACTCATTAATTCCCCCTCCCCCAGGGAGAGCATTAGTCCATTCATGAGGGATCTGCCCCCATGACTTTATCGGTTTTCAACACTGCCACATTGGGGATCAAATTTCCACATGAGTTCTGGGAGGACAATACATCCAAACTCCATCAGAGGGCCTAGATTCAGATCTAGGAGGAAAATGAAATGACGGTTGTAGTAGGCAGAGTAATGACCACTCCAAAGATGCCCACAGCATACCCTGAGATGACAAACGAGCCAATTCTGAGAGGGAGCAACTGCCATGGGAATCTCATTTTGAAAATCAGAATCATTCTATCAGCCATCCATTTGCTTGAAAGAGGCTTCCGAGCAGGCCCAGGCACTGATTTACTCTCTCAGGCTTCACACCAATGGGCCAATCCCTTCCCGCAGATCCATCTGCCAGGGGCTTCCAGACTGCTCCCTGCCACGTGTTTCCCCCAACCCTGCAATGTTTCATGACACCAGAATTAAGACGATAAAGTTCATTGCAAACCACAGATGTGAAGAAGCGACAGAACTGGGCAGATGGCAGAGCGGGGACTGCCCCTGCAGCGCCCTCCTTCTTAGGTTCTGCTTGACAGGCAGCGAATGTGTGCTCGGCCCGAGAGCCCCTCTCCAGAGAAGCATATGCCGTAGCACCATCAACAGTCTGTGGGTGTTTACTGTGGAGATTAACCCATCCCAAGTAAGCTTTGGACTCAGATGAGAAGTAGGGCAAAATGCCAAAACACCATCTGGGGCCCAGGACTCCCTAAAGTGGGGGACACGGGGTGGGGACACCAAAGTTACACAAGCTAAAGCCCTGGAAACCCCTGCTCCAGAAGGAGGAGTTTCTACAAAGCTAGCCCTACCTGGCAAAGCTGTATTTCTCCCAGGGCCCTAGAGTCAGCCCCATGCTTGCACAGATTTTCTTCCATTTAGCAGGAGAGCACCATGGCTTCGGGGAACGGATGGATTTGGAGAGCAGCGAGGCAGCCAGTAACCCCTAAGGAAGAAACATTCTGCTCTGATCAAGTGCTTGGAGGCAGCAAGTGGACATTTCAATCCAGGCCTGATGCTTTCATTTGAAGGTGGAAGGTGGTGACTGTCATGCACCGGTTTTCTCAGAGGCAACAGCAAACAGAAGGGAAAAGGAGGAGACATTGCTCATATCGAATAGCATGGTGACTGTCATGCACCGGTTTTCTCAGAGGCAACAGCAAACAGAAGGGAAAAGGAGGAGACATTGCTCATATCGAATAGCAGTGAGTTGAAAACTTAGTGATTGGAGCATGGCCTTTGAGCCCAAATCTGAGATTAAGGGTTTTCTAACTTTGGGGCTTAGAATAAGCTCCTTACATCTCTGGCCCTCAGTTTTCCAATCTGGAAAGTGGGTGGAATAACGGTATCCATCTCCCAGGGTTCATTCAGAGCAAGGGGTTGGCAACTTTTTCTATAAAGGACTGGATAGCAAATATTTTAGGCTTTTGGGGCCACATGGTTTCTGTTTTGTGTTACATCTCTGCACAAGTCAGCCATAGAAATAGTAAATGAATGAAAATAGCTGTGTCCCAATAAACCTTTATTTAAAGAAACCAAGTGGTGGGCTAGATTCGGCCTGTGGGTTGCAGTTTGCTAATCCTTGCTTGACACAGAGGATTATATGTTAGCAAATGCTTGGCACAGAATAACTGGCCAATAAATACTACCGCTACTGCAGTATTGGTATTGTTATCATCGCTGCTCTGCATTTGGCCACTTGGATCATCAGGGGATGCACAATAAATAAGTCTATTTCCCCTCTCCCTGCCTTCACCGGCTTGTGAGTCAATTTCCGAAAAGGGCACATGAATGGACCCACTCAAACTCCTGGGTGTCAGTACATTCGAGATTTTGCCCTGAAGTGTCTGCTTAATGTAAATTCCCAGATCACTTAGCATTTAAAAGCAAGGGCAGCTTGCATCCCTAGTGAAGGAACAATGACATGCATTCCCATTAAAAATGTCTATAGCCTGTCACAAGGGACCTTCCTTTGCAATATCATGTGAATTTCTCACTGCTGCTTGAAGAAGTAAAGACTATTACCACCATTTCACAGGCAAGACACTGGGCTTTAGTAAGACTGACTGGTATGAAGTCACGTGGAGAGTCAGGAGCAGAGCTGAGACTAGATCCCAAATCTTTGGATTCTAAATCCAATGCTCATTCCCCCAAGTCCCACCTGCGCTGAGTATCGGATTAGTCAGGATCTTTGCTGCAAACAATAACACCTATTTTGCTGGTTTAAATGGAAAAGGAATTCATCGAGTGAGTGACTTGGAGACTTTCTGGGAGGACCACAGAATGAGGATCGAGGCTGTGTAGGAGACTCGACTCCCCAGTGATGATGCCAGGGGCTCCATTGCAGATGCTCCCGCTCTGCCTCTGGCACAGGAACCACCGCTGGCACCACGACGCTGGGCACCTTTAAGATGCTGCTCCTGTTGCCACCTGAAGCCTTTGCAGTTCCTCTGCCACCCGTTCTGAGTGGCACTTCCTTCTCCCCATTACTCTTTCACATACAAGACGTCCCCGACTTGATGATGGTTCGACAATGATTTTTCGATTTTACAATGGGTTTATCTGGATGTAACCCCATTGTAAGTCAAGGAGCATCTGTAGAAGTCTTCAAGCATAGGTCCTATTAACTGAGCCTAGGTCTGGGCCCTTGTCCCCAAGGAGCCTGGGAGAGAGTTACTGGCTTCTTCCTTGAGGAGGCAAGACTCACAGGAACAGAATCCCTCAAACCGAGGAAGGATTTTCAAAAGATGCTGGGTCAACTGCACTTCTGGGTATATACCCAACAGAAGTAAAAGCAGGGGCTTGAACAGATATTTGTCCACCATGTTCACAGCAGCTTATCAACAATAGCTAAGAGGTGGAAACAACCGAAATGTTCAGGACAGATGAATAGACAGACAAAATGTGGTATAGCTACACAATGGACTATGATTCAGTCTTTAAAATGAATGAAATAGTGAGATATGCTACAACATGAAAGAACCTTGAAAATATTATGTTACATGAAATAAGCCAGTCACAAAAGGACAGATTTTGTATGATTCCACTTATATGAGGTACCTAGAGTAACTGAATTCAGAGACAGCAGAACAGTGGTTACCAGGGCTGGGGGAGGAGGTAATGAGAAGTTACTGTTTAATAAGAACAATGTTTCATTTTGGGAGGATGGAAAAATTCTGGAGATGAATGGATGGTGGTGATGGCCATACCACAGTGTGAATGTGCTTAATGCCACTGAACTGTGCTCTTAAAAATGGCTAAAATGGTATATTTTACCACAATAAAAAATAAAGGTGTTGGGCATGACAAATGTCCACTATAAGAACTGAGGTTTTCATTTTAGAGAAGGGGAAATGGAGGCACAGAGAGGTACAAAACAACTCAGTGGGAATGTTGGTAATTGTCTTATCTCCAGGACTTGCTCCTTCCAGCAAGTAACCATTGGAAGTCTGGGTGCCAATTCCTCAGCCTTGCTCTCTCTAGATTCTAACAAGTAGGACAGGGACCAAGCAAGTAATTAAATGAGGGAGGTGGGTTGGATGTGAGGCAATAGGGAGGAGTGGGGAGTGTGACGAACAGAACAACAAATATTCCGTCTGAACAGGGCAGCTGTGAGTCAGCTCCAGGCACACTGACCTGTGCGAAGGGACCCCAGTATTACTAGATCTTCTGGTTCATTAAGAGAAGCCAGAAATCCAGATTTTTATATGGGCTCTCCTGAACTTTAATTGTTGGCAACAGATTAAAAAGAGAAGAGTCTACAAGCTGATTAAAATATATCTGTGGGTTGAATACCATCCTTAAGCTGCCAGTTTGCAAACTCAGTGTCTGAGTATAGAGGAAAAGGCCAAAGATAAAATCAAGGGATCAATTTTAATAGTAGATGTTAAGTGTCCAGTCATTTTCAAAGTATAGGTTTCTGCAGTTAAGGGTGATAGGAAAAATATGGCTATTAACTAAAACAAAAATGAAAGTCTTCTATGACACTACTCAAATCTAAACCTTGTGGGAGAATCAGGACCGCAGCTTAAATTCTGGAGACACTTAGCCATCCTGCTCGCTCCAAGGAGCACAAACAGTCCTGTCTTAAAAACTCATTAACCAAGGAACAGAGAGTGGAGGAGAGGACAGGAGGGAGGGGAAAGAGAGAGAGAGGACAGGAGAGGGAGGGAGGAAGGGATTAGGAGAGTTGGCAGATTTGCATCACCTTTCAAGGCTGACTAATTCGTCTCCTTCTGGAAACTCTGAAACTCCTGCTCCCAGTCTGAGCGATCTGTTCTCTGGCTGACATGGCCCCACTGATACTTTTACTGGATTGACACTTAGTAAATTTACTCCCAGGAGAAGGTGTCAGTAAGCAGGAAAGAGACACCATGGAAAGCAGGTCAGCAGCCTCACACTTTCCGACATTTTTTCTCTTCTAATTCACCTGACTTGATAGCCAAACCTATGGCCAATGTACTGGCCTTTTCTCTCAGGGGAGGGGACGGCCACTCACTTCCATCTTCAGGAAGTTGCTCACTCATGGGCACGATGCCCTTTTGAGTATCCCTGGATCTCAGACTGGGCAGTAGAAGGTTCTATTTAGAGCCAAAACTGATCATTAATAAAAGTACCTCCAAAGCCACGCCTTTCCGTTTTCCAACACAAATTCAGCCCACACAAATTGCCCAAATAACTTACCAGAGATTATACCAAATAATAGAATGGAATCTTCCCAGTTTTGAAAACTAAGAGCTCCAACTATTGGATATACCTAGAAAACTTAAAGGTTAAAAATGAAATTCCCCTTTCTCGTTAAATGCAAAGAAACTAGAGTCCAACACTTCCTGACCCCACTTTTTGCTTCATGGTAAGAATCCTTCACCTGGAGGGTGGAATAAGTGTCTGCTCCAGAAACCACTGCATGGCCCGAGATCATGGTCCCCGAGGTGGGCTGCGATGACTGTCGTCTCTGCTCTTAGACCACACTTCCTGTGACAACCTTCTTCCTATGTTTCCAGGGGTGAGTGTGCCCCAGTGAAAGGAGCCCACGTGAGGTTTGGAAGGCAGAAGTGCTGCAGAAGTCATTATTTTCAAGGTACTGGGGTGGTCAGACACGTGGCTTTTCAGTCCTCTCCATGAGCTCACTTTTTGCAGTGCCATTTTGAAGACTTACTGTAGTGGCTTCTTTCTTAGGCCTCCTTGCCAGCTCCAGTTTCTCCACTTGTCCCAGGCTCCAGGCTAGTATCCTTGGAGACCACGTCTCTGATCTTCCAGCTGTAGCTTTCCAGACCATCATACCACCAGATCTTCCCCTATCAGTGTAACCCCTAATTTCCATATGAAATCCCTTAGTCCTGTAATACTTGTGGTGGCTCTGGCTGATCCCTGCTGATACACCTAGCAAGCACAAACATCATCTTCATACAAGAGCCACTTAGATCTCAGCCAAGCCAGCAAGTGGTGTCAAGACATTCACAGTCAGTCATTTCCTGGCAATTGATTCTAACCGATGAGTTATTCAAGCAACTTATTTTTTTACATATAAAGAGGCCAACCCCATCTTCTCTTTTTATAAGTTCTGTAACTCTTTCCCTGTTCAAGCAAGGTGTCAGTTCCTCATCCCTAAACTGGGAATGCCACCATCTCCAACCAGAATCTGTGGTCCTATTCCTAAGAAATTGCCAGGCATGTCCACATGCCCTTGGTCGATTCAGAGTGGTACACCAGGAACACACTTCCAAGATGAAGGTCCAGCTCAAGTTCTCTTGCAAGAGTCACACTTCGTGCAGGGCCGCCAAAAGAGCAGACCCCCAGGTGGGCACGTGTTCAGGTACAACCTCAATTCCTAGGTTTCATTCGGTGCATTCCAGTGTATTATTTCTAATTTCAAGGTATTTCTTAAGTGGACTCACCTCCTGACCCATGAATCACATTAGCATTGGTCCAAATAAGATTTCTATACCATCTTTTTTGAACACACTTCTCAATGCACCTTCTCAAGTTCCCATGTACTGCTTTGGTTTGGGAATCATTCAAAATCATTTGAGTGGTAATTATATCTTGGTCAAGAGAGAACTCTGATACTTCTCTCCTCTAGGAGTCTCAGTGTGGCCACAGACGAGGTCCCAAAGACATCAAAGTCAAGATTCCAAGTAGATGTGGCTCCTGATGGATCTCTGATGGGGAGGAACATTCTAGGTATCTGGAGAAAGGTGTTCCAGCACAAGGAACAGCAAAGGAAAAGGTCCTGAGCTGGGAGTGTGCCCAAGAGCTAGCATGGTGGCCAAGACAGCTGGAGCAGAGTAAGGAAGAAGGGAGAGTAGTAGAAGTAGCTTAGCTAGGTAATAGGGGAGTCAGGTGGTGGAAGGTCCGGCAGAACACAATTTTGACTTTTATCCTGAGTGAGTTGAAAGTTATTCAAAGATTTTGAGAAGAGGCTGAAGAGAGGCAATCTAGATAAGGGATGATGAGAGCTGTGTGGGGTTGAAAAATTGTCTTTTCAGAGGAGTCGCATTTGGACCTAGCAGCATCCACTTCTGGTTCTTCTGGACACACAGCTAATCTACCTTTTCAGCCTCTCTTGCAGGCAGGGGTGGCTCTGGGACTGACCAGGCTCTGCCAATGGAACGTGAGTGAAGAGATTTGTGCTGCTTACATGGCTGGCCCATAAACACTGCATGGCCACATGTGCTCCTTCCTGTGCCTTTTCCTCTGCTGGCTCACTGGGACGACACACCAGGGTGAACTTAAATGTAAAGTCAAATACAATCTGGGATTGGAACTTTAGAGTGAATTATCCTTGCTCAGACTACAAACTCAGCCCAACTGAGGCATCGGTCATCTTTAAATAAACATGCTCCCCCTGATATTACATCCCAGGCCCCCACGGTCATGCCTTCAAGCTCTGGATATGATGAAAATTCAGCCCCTCAGCTCCTGTGACACCAGCTGTCCCAGACTTCCAAGGGGTGACTCTGTAGATATTGATACATCCTAGCTCTTAGGTGTAGATAGAAGGGTTAACTATGGAAAGCCTAGTTAACAACATGCATACTTCAGTCTAGGTCTTAGGGTAGCTTGACAAAGGTGATAAATGAGAATGTATGTCTGATCTATCAGCTTAAAAATATTGTACAGGTTGGGATTATCATGGTGGGATAATTGCCCCATGTCAGTACTTTTAGGGGTTTGGGGACAGTTCTGCAGCCCATGATGTATTTCAGGTATCTTTAGGGTAGAACTCCTATATGGCTTTATTCATGTTTGTGTGACCTACCCCAGATGACCATCTCACAAAACCACACGACCCAAGCCCAATATGCCCATAGTTTGAAACTGACTTTGCCTCCTAGGTTTAGAGAAAGGCTGTGGAGTCACTTGACATTTTCACTGTAACACCGCCTCTGCTCCTTTCAGACCATTTAATGCTATGGGCTATGTTGCTTGAAGCTTGTATGATATTTTCTTATGTGTATTAGTAATTATGCCAGCCAGTTATGGGTTCCATTCCTTGGTGAGGTGCTACAGTAGATATATATTGGTATTTTGTCTGCTACCAGACACTTCCATATGGGAATTGCCCCTTTCTCTCTCCATGTAATCTGGGTGGGGCTGTCAATCAAGGGACTGAGTCCCACCTATAGTAGTGGTCACATGACCAAGGATGAACAATCCCAAGTCCATTTAAAGGAATTTCTATAGATTCTAGGAGAGTGTCTCTTCTGGGATCATGAACCTGGATCTTCTGAGGCTCTCTCTTTGATGAAGCCAACACTGAGCAAAGCATGGATGAGAAACAAGAAAGGGAAAAACATTCCTAATGACAGCTGTTGAGGAACTGAACCCAGCCCTGCTTGAAACCAACAGTTCCGTATACCCTTGGACTTGGTTGTATTAGACAATACATCTTATAAATTTTAATGTAATTAATCTTACAAGAGTTGGATTTCTATCACTTATAACTGGGAATTCTAATTAATGTCCCATAAATTTATTTAACAAGAGGATGTCAAGGGAGTCAATGTATTTTTTCATTGACCTTTCTGCTGAGGTTCCCATTTGGTACTTATCCTTTCCTTACACACACTCATTACACCTCCTCTGCAGCCATCTGAATCTCTCTCTTTCTCATTCAGTTTACTTTCTGAATGTACTGCCTTGGCCGTGGGTTGCAAGCTAAATGAAGATGGACAATACCTCACAGGTCACTCATCCCCATGGACTTTCTCTAAAAGGCAGACTATTGTCTGAGTTTATCCTCTCCCAGTGAGAGCAGTTTTCTGACTAGGATCTCTACATTCAGCCCAACTGTTTAGGATCTCTTTAATAAAGCCCTATTCACCTTAATATTGTATTTTCTTATTCAATGGAAAAGATCTAATAAAGTCAATTCCAACTCATTTCAAAGGGCCTTGAATTGCCTGCTTCATGAGTTCTTCTAATTTTTATGGGTTGGTGCCATTTCATGGGTTCTTATAGCCCAAATCATAACATGACTGTTTTTCTACAGTGCTCTTAGCTTTAGATCCATGAACCTAATGTGGGAATGATCCTTCAGATCATGGGTTGACAAACTATAGCCCATGGGCTAAATCCACCAGCCATCTATTTTTGTAAATAGTTTTATTGGAATACAGCCACACCCATCTATTTATGCATCATACTTATGTGTCTATGGCTGTTTTTGTAGTTGGTACAGAGACCATATGACCACAAAGCCAAAAATATTTACTACCTTTCTCTTTATAGAAAATTTGCCAACCCCTGCTCTAGATTGGCATTTTACAATTGTTTCCTCACCTGGTATCTATAAAAAATGGTATTCATAACATACCCTGAGGGATGAAGGAATGAGTACTTTACAAACCATTGGGGCATAATGCTTGGGAAGATCTACTCTAGACCACTTGGGGCAGGAAATGACATAGTATATACTAGGGATACCCCTGTCTGGTAGTCTAGTTTTCTTTTTGAGAGCTGGGGACCAACACAGGATCTGCATCTTGGTTCTACGGGTCCTGCACTTGGATTTCCATGTGGGTTTCAATTCTGGCCAAGGCTGGAGTTACCTCTCCTGTTCATGGGTTGTGGTGGTGGTCTACTGGGCATCCTGACTCCCATGCAACTGTCCCCGCTGCATTAGTCAACATGCAGCTCCAAAACTAGACTTAAAAGAGCATAAGTACATTCCAATCGGTGAGGCCAATTTGAGCCATCTGTGGTTTAAAACTAATTACCAGGATACCTGTGCAAGAGCTATAGTGTGCCCCCGAATATGTGGTCAGAATCTGTTACAATTGTCACAGCCTCTTGCCCTTTTCTCTCAAACAATGCTGTAGCAAAGGGACTAGCACCCACCCATCTTCCAAACTCACGTCCCAGGGCCCATAACACTGATTGGCATCCACAACCTCATCTCTGTATTCTGATTGTACCAGCTGTGATCCTTAAGCGTCCATTACATTTTGAGGTCCAACCAATATATTCTTTTTTTTCTCATTTTATTATGGTATACATTCATTGCAGAAATTATGAAAGAAATAACTGTCAACTCTTTATATTGCTATAGGGGAGAAAAGTGGGTCAAGAACCATTCACACCAATAGAAAGAATGAAACTGCAAGTTTATTTGAATGTATAAAAATTAAAAAACAAAAAAAACAAGCCTAACCCCAAAACAAAAAACAACCGCACACAGCCTTTCCAGTTTACATGAACTTGGAACATCACACACTATTTATTAACCACTTAGTTGCATTTTTTTAAAATGTCAATTTCAAGGTAGAGGGAGAGTCAGGCAATAAGCTAACAATCACAGTGAAACTATTTTAATGCTAAAATAAAACACTGATCTCATTTGAGAAAAGAGAGCAGAGATCGTTTTTCTGGTTAGAGTAGATTTAGGCAATGTATTAAAAACATCCTGGTTGGAATGAGTTAAAAAATATTTCTGGCCACGGATTTGCCATCTTGAGTAGGGGGGAAAAACCCCTCAGCTCTGGTGTCCTATTTAGATATTTTAAAAAACATTCATTAAAAAAATCAAATCTATAATAAAAATGTCCCTGTGTTTGTTTTAAAAAACATTAATAGGCTCCCCTTATCTACTAAAACCATTTGTTTTTCCTAAGATGCCTGGAAGCAGAAAAGTGCATTGAGATTAACTCACTGCACAATTAATTAAAATTAGAATCCTTTCCTCTAAACAACTTCCAAAGCACCAGAACGAAGCAGGGGCCCATCAAAGGGAGAAATAAAGCCCTTCTGACTAATAGGAGATGAAATGTTCAGCCAGAGTTCCTAACACACTCTGGCTACCATCAAAAGTTCCTTCTTTCTTGGATTACTCAGAAAATAACTCATATGCTATTTTTAAAATGAAAGATACAAGTGACTTGGATTCCTTTCCTTTGCTAAAAAAAAAAAACCAAAAAAAAACCCCTAAAAAACAACAAAACACCAAATGGCTGACTTTCCTGTAACACACTTTGAATTTGGTTAAAAAAAGAAATAAAAGTCTACAGAACAGGATCATTGAATGCCACTTCATCCCCACTTCCTGCAGGCTTCGTTTTAATTAGCATCAAACAGGTTACTGAAAAGTGCTTCGGCTGTGGAAGGAAGCCTTGAATGGGTGACAGCTGCCCGAGTGGCTCCACCTGGTTCCAGTTTTGTCCCTCAGTCAGTGTGGTTTTTTGCCAAATGACGCCTAAGTTTTTACCCATTATTCCCTCGGGGCGTGGGCCCTGTGGCTGGCTGGGCACAGAGAAAGAAGAAAACTAACACAAACAGAAACTAGGAACAGAGGGAGAGCTGAGTCCCTCTTTCTGCATCCTTCAAGAACTCGATAAATAATTTCAAAGTGCAACAACGCACAGATGCCTGGCACACAGGTTAGTCTGGAGTGACTTGTTATCACAGGGATCAGCGGGGCAAAGGCGTGATCTCCTTTTGCATCTTTCTTTGGACCTCACAAAAGGAAAAAAAAAAAAAAGAGACAGCTTTCCTATACACATATAAATAGTCCCTTAACTAGAAGGGAAAAAACAAACACACTGTTTCAAATGCATTTCTAAAAGATTAAAAAAAAAATCCAAATGGAAAATCTTGACTCCAAATTGTCTACTGCCCCTGTATTTCAGAGGACAAACTACTAGGACGTTAGGAGAGGTCTGAAACTAACCCTAACTCTATCTAGGGGAACCGGTACTGGGACCTTGGAGACAGGAGCATGTGCACTGCAGGCAGCCAGGAGCTCTCACAGGAGGTATTGAATATGGCTCTCACGTGTGTTAGAAACCAGTGTCCTCAAGTCCAAACGCACAGGTAAAATAGACTTCCATGTGCTCAGAGAACTTAGGAGACTAGTGTTGACGCTGCATGCATAAGCAAGACAGGCTGAGTGTGGTTTACAGGGACAAATGGCCAGATCAGATTTTTGGCCAACTCAAATTGGGTCCTCATTCCTTGGCTACAGGTAGGTCAGGTAGGAGGGTGACGACCAGAAACCAGGGACGAGGCAGTGGAGCCGAGGCTGACCTAGGCTCTTGGCAGCCCGCATTTTAGGAACTGAGAACTTGGTAAACTTACGGCAGGGGCTCCCAGCCTATTCTGGGATGAGACTGATGATATACACTGCTGAGAAAGCTCTCAAAATGAGGATTCTGGGGCAAAATATTAAAGCCAGAATCTATCCAGGGTAGATGGTTTCAGAGTCCTTCACAAAACCACAATGACACTGCTGACTGCTGAAGCGTGTTGCTCATGTTCAAAGCCTTCTTCGGCTACTGCCCCTCTGAACTGAGCAATGAATAGAATAGTGCAAGGCAGGTTTTGATGACCATCTGGATTCTTTTCAGGGTGGCCACCCAGGGATGGCCTCCTGGTAGGATCATCCAACCTAAACCCCAGATGGAGCTATAAGATAGCAGCCAGCAGAGAGAACTTAGTCCAGGGTCTTCTGCCCTTCTGAAGAGCCAACAAGGCACAGAAACACTGCTTCCTCACAGACTACTCAAACACTGTTTTATTCTGCTGCCTGAAAATTTATGACTCCTACTCAAAGGGATTCCAACACTAACACAGGAATGATGTGGAGCGTGAGGTTGTGAGCCCGGGCCCCAGAGGAAGAGTGACCTCGCAGGAAAGATGCACAACAGTTCATGTCAACTGACAGGCCAGAAATATGCCAGGTTGCCCTCCCAAGAACATCCCTGAAATCTGGGGGAGGAGAGAAATGGAGAGACAGCTGACACCCGAAACTGCAACTTGAGATACCGTTAAAGGGGCTTCGGGAGCTCCCCATGAGCACACGTTGTTAGAATGGTAGCAAGTCAGAGCAGATTAACCCATATGGACTTTGGAATAACCGGATTTTATACTTCTTCAGTGCCCTGGCTGGGCACAGAGTCCCTGGTCTGCCTTGGGCTGTGGCCAGCGTCTTCCACACTCAGGAGGCTGCTGGCTGCCTGGGAGCTGGCGCTGTCGGCACTCCCCGACCGTGAGCGGTAAGGGGGCAGGTCGGCTTGGTTCAGAGACTCCGTGTCGGAAGAGTAGGGCGGTGGAGGAAGGTCGTACCACGCGGGTCTGCAATGGAGAAAGCGGGTTAGGGCAGCAGTGCAATGGAGAGAGAACACATCAGAATCAGGACAAGGCAGGCCATGTGGACCCAAAGCCAACTTCAGCCCATTTTATTTTTTAGCTCTCATTTACTCTTCGAAGGCTTACTGTGAGTCATCAGGCACTGTGCCTTGTGCCTGACGTGCATTACCTTATTTAATGCTTGCAAGAATGCTATGAAGTAGGCATCACTTTCATGCCCATTGTATTGGTGAAGAAACTGACGGACAGGAACATTAAATGGCTTGCCCAGGATCACAAATAGCTAGGAAGCAGCTCTGCTGGGATTTGAACCTAGGCATTCTACCTCCAGATTTGGCGATTTCAACCATACTCTACACTGGATGGTGAAAATGAAGAGGTTAGGACTGAGAACTTTATTAGGTGAGTGAGGTCCTGTATTCTTAGACGTGTTTGCAAAAAGAACCTTAAGCACCACCCCCTCCCCCTGACCCCTGAAGCTCTGTTTACCTTCTATGAGGAGAGAAAACAAAGATTAAACATTACAAGAGCTTCCCCAGGAGAGGGTCCCAGGGGAAGCCCAGTCATCCCAGGAACATGGTCTGCAAAATGCCTAGTGCCATACACAGCAAGTCCCGGGCTTGCGGGAAGAGGGATGCCTAGCAGCATTTAGGTCCACCACCCACTTCAGCTACCGAACTCTGCTTTTTGGCTGTATATATTGGGATTTCTTGTACAATTCCATTAATGAGAGTTCTACTGTTTACAAAAGCTTAGGAATACTCTATTCCACCCTCTTTGTTTCATAGATAAAGCCAAGCAAAGTTGAGGGACATATCTTTTCTTATCCATTCACTCATTCATGCATCTGTTCACTCAACAAATATTAATCAAACCTCTCATGTGTCCGGGGCACGGTTCTGCGGTAGCTACTCAGTGGCCTGAATGTGTGCCAGTGTGGCATTACCAAGGAGGAGCATCCTAACTATATGTCCTCAGATAAGTAACTTAACACCCAGAGCCTTAGTCTCCTCAACTGTAAAATCAAGGCAAATATAGAACTATATTTATTATTTATAGAAATATAGACTCTCAGTGGGTCAGCAAATATAGACCCTCAGTGGGTCGTTGAGAGGACTTAATGAGATGATACACGTGGAGCATTCTGCAAGGACTCAGTAAATGTCATATGTTGCTATTGACAAGACCTAGTGACCCAGGTGTGTGCACATATTCCCCTCTGCCATTAGATGACCTCCCTCCCCCAGTCTCTTCCATCCAGCACACACCTTTGGTCCAGCAGGGCCTCTGAGTAGGAGGGTGGGGAGCCTACATCCGAGGCGTTCTGCTCGGCCTGGCTGGCCACGTACTGGATGCCGTTGTTGACATTGTAGGTGACGTTGCAGTGGTGGGGGTGGTCCAGGACCACCAGGCGGGAGAGCAGCACAGGGTGCTGCAGTCGGTGCACTGGCAGCGTCATGAGGTTGTTGCGCTTTCGCTGGTGGTGCAAGACCAGCGCCAGCAGGGCCACCACCAGCACAAAGATGACGGAGCTGCCGATGATGGCGTAAGTGATGCTGGGGTAGTACACCAGCTGGTTCTCCGAAGTCACGAACACTTGCCCGCTGCCTGGTTCTGAGAAGAGGAGAGGGAAAGAGAGAAGAGGGTTACTGATGTGGCTCACCTCTGTGTTTCAAAGTCAGCCCCAGGTCTTGCATGCACATGTTCACAGCAGCACTATTTACAATAGCCAAAAAGTGAAAACCACCCAAATGTCCCTCAACAGATAAATGGATAAACAAAATGTGGTATAGCCATACAATGGCACATTATTTGGCCATAAAATGTAGTAAGTACTAATACATGCTACAACATGGATGACCTCAAAAAAGTTATGCAGTAAAATAAGTCAGATACAAAAGACTACATATTGTATAATTCCATTTATATGAAATGTCCAAAAAAGGCAAATTTATAGAGACAGATAGTAGATTGGTGGTTGCCTGGGACAGGGAGAGGAAATGAGAATTAACTGTAAACAGGTATAAGGGATCTTGTTGGGGTGATGGGAATGTTCTAAAACTGGACTATGGTGGTGGTTGTACCGATAGGTAAATTTAATAAAAATCATTGAATTATACACCTAAAATGGGTAAATTTTGTGCATTGTAAATGATACTTCAATAAAGTTGCTTTAAAACATCAGCCCAGGAAATGTAATATCCAGAGAATAAGAGTGAGAGTTCCTGTGGTAGAAATCAGTTTTTCACTGGAAATGCATAATATAACACACATCAAGAACACAGGTAGGTACATCTGGGATTCCTTATGTCTGTAGAGCATTTATTTTATGTGGGCCCCATGTGGAACTTTTGAGATAGAAAGTACAGCGCAGGCTAACAGGATGGCTCTGGAGCCAGATTCAAATCCCAGCCCCCCAACTTACTAGCTGTGTGCCTTTCGGGAAGTACTGCCTCTCGGGGCTGCAAAATGGGGTAGTAATAGTCCCTAGCTCTCTGGGCTTCTGCAAGTGCTATGGTTCAAATGTCCCCAAGGCTCATGTTGGAGCTTAATCCCCAATATGGCCTTTAAGAGGTGATCAGATCACGAGGACTATACCTTCATGAATGGATGAATCCATTCATAGATTAATGAGTTAATGGTTTAACATGGTATCAGGGAGTAAACTGGTGGCTTTATAAGGAAAGCAAGTGAGCACATAGAAATGCTCTTGCCCAGCCCTTGTTATGTGATACCATGTGTGCCATGGACTCTGTAGAGACTCCCCACCAAGAAGAAGGCCCTCACCAGATGTGCCTTGACCTTGGACTTCCCAGCCTCCACAACTGTAAGAAATAAATTGTTTCTTTAAAAATTACCCAGTTTCAGATATTCTGTTATAAGCAACAGAAAACGGACTAAGGCAGCAAGCATGAAATGAATCAATAATTATGAAGCACTGACAACAACAGCTGATGCATTGTGCTATATTAAGTGTGTTCAATACATACACGTACATGGTTTATCACATCTCCTTGCCTCATAACAACTCCATGAAGTAGGTGCTGTGTTTCTTTAAAAATTACCCAGTTTCAGATATTCTGTTATAAGCAACAGAAAACGGACTAAGCCAGCAAGCATGAAATGAATCAATAATTATGAAGCACTGACAACAACAGCTGACGCATTGTGCTATATTAAGTGTGTTCAATACCTACACGTACATGGTTTATCACATCTCCTTGCCTCATAACAACTCCATGAAGTAGGTGCTATAATTTCCCTCTTTGTAAGATGAGAAAAATGAAGCTCAGGAAGGTCAGTTCCCCTGACCAAGGTCACACAGCTTGGAGTATGAAAGCTGCTGATACCAAGATGGAGTCACTTATGTCAGACCCAGACTAAAGCAGAGCTGGGAGATCATGGGGAAGGGGGTCTCATGCTTGTATAAGGGTACTTCAAAAACTTTGTGAAAAAATAGAATTAAAAGATAACATGAATCTTTCCATGAATTTTTTGAAGTGCCCTTGTATGTCTGAGATAAGAACTATTAATTACAAGGACTCTCTGAAAGTCCTTTTGCACGTTTGCCTGTGATAAGAACTATTACCAGAATTCACTGACAGCACAAGCAATTCCAGATAAGATGCTTCTATCAAGACATCTCCCCAACAACAGTCAGTGTTACCGATGAGTAGCTGCCACGTCCTGCATCGAGACTCCATGGCTAATGAACGTCATTTCAGGACAGCTTAGGTAAACTCCCTTTGCCTTTCAAAGCTTCTCCTTGCCCTAACCTCCTCGGATGTGCCTGTAATCTACGATTGCATGCGCATTCCAGATTATAATCCCCTGCTCATTCCTGAATAAATTCATTTATCTTGAGAGCCACTCTCTCTTATTTTAGGTTGACAGGAGGTAAGGAGAGGTGCATGATTTGAGCCCAGGGGTCTGAATTCAGAGCCTTCCCCCTAACACTCTGCTGGGCAGCTCCCCAGCAAGACCTGGTAGGCCGCCTGCAGGCATTTCCTCAGAGGTCCAAGGGTGAAAGTCTATATGTGCTCCCTGCAGTTGCTCATATCCTCCTCTCCATGTGTATGAATGAACCACATTTCCAATACTCAGGTAAGGGGCTTCCCAGTCAGCAAGACACACCTGGCAACCACAGTAAGGTCCAGGTGGGCATAGGAAACCAGAGCACCTCTCATAGAAAGCTGGGGACCCCTCGTCTTTGCAGAAGAATCTCAACCACCCATTGTTGTGGCCTAGCATGTAGAACAATCTAGTGCAGCCCAAGTGACAAAATCTGGTGACCACAACCAGATAGTTGTTCCCCTGCAAAGCAGTGACGAGGTTTCAGTGGGTCCCCAGGGGCCAAACTGTAGATGTGAAGTAGCTAGCAGCAGCAGCAGCCACCACTGGCGCCTCATGTCCTCTGTTTGGGCACAGGCTAAGTGCCTTACTCCACCCCTCCTTGCTAGCTTCGTGTCTATTTTGTTCATCACTGTATCCTCAGAGTGTAGGATGGCGCTTGGCACACAGTAGGCAATCAATAAATGCATACAGCTCAACGAAAAAAAAATTGGTTTTACTCACACACTATTATTATTATTATTTTATTTGTCTAAAGTCACATAAGAGGTAGCAGAGGAGCCAGGACTGGAACCCAGATAGTTCTCCTTCAAAAAACCATAAGGTGCAATACACACTATCTTCTTTCTTTTCCAGTTTTAATATTTGCTGATTTGCCAAATAATCCTAATCTGAGACAAATGACAACTTTCTCCCTCAAGCTCCCAGCTCTCTGTGTTAATTTTTCTTTCTGGCCACACCCAAATATGTACTAAAAGCTACAAAGAGTCTGGTGGCCATCATTTCAATGATTAAATGTACAGGAAGAAGCAAACATGACTCCAACAGAAAGGCAGAGTCATGCTGCCTGATAGTTAAGAGAGGGAGGCAGTTTGGGAATTTTCTGGAGACAATCAGCTAATTAAATGTACAGGAAGAAGCAAACATGACTCCAACAGAAAGGCAGAGTCATGCTGCCTGATGGTTAAGAGAGGGAGGCAGTTTGGGAATTTTCTGGAGACAATCAGCTGTCACTCAGGGATTCTGTTGGACTTCTGTCTGTTCTCAGCTTTGATAATTAAAAGCTGGGTGGGGCTTGTGTGAGTGTGTTTCAGAATTCAGGCTTAAACTAAAATACTTCCTTTATTTTGTTGTCTTGCATATTTTGTTGTCTTGCATACAGAGCTGCAGAGTCACAGTGACTTGGGGTCAAATCCTGGAGTCATCACTTCTAGCTGTCTGGGCTCTGGCAAGTTATTTAACTTTTATGAGCCTCAGTCTTCTCATCTTTAAAACGGTGATGGTCCTGGGTAAATAACACTGCCATATCTCCTGGTTTATCGGGAGGGTAAATTGCAATGTATACCCGAGTGCCAAGCACAGTACCTGGGAAGGGTTTGCACTCAGTAATGCTAGTTCTTTTTAAAAAATTTATTATGATGATAAAATATACATAACGTAAAACTTACCATTTTAACCATTTTTAAGTGTACAGATCAGCGGCATTACGTGCACACATGCTACTGTGCAATTATCACCACTATCCATCTCCAGAATTTTTCATCATCCATAACTAGTTAATGCTAGTTCTTACCTAGTTAATGCACATCCTTACCAATATATTCACCAACTTCTCTGGACCAGTAATAGAAGCTGGGAGAGCCACCTTTTGGGGGATTAGTTGGGGGGCAGGGGAGGAGAAAAGGACTGAGTTTCTTTCCAGTGAGATGAGTTTCTTTCTTTCTTTCTTTTTGGCAGCTGGCCAGTACAGGAATCCAAACCCTTGACCTTGATGTTACAACACTGTGCTCTAACTGAACTAACCAGCCAGCCAAGATGTGTTTCTTAAAGAGGAAAGTGGGTAGATGTTCACATGGAAAACAAATGGATCCAGAGATTTTTAAATGCTGACTTCTGTGTAACCATTTGAGGTTTTAAGAATATAAATGGGAACCCTTTAAAATGCATGGAATATAAAATGCCTGTGTATCTTAATGGTCTCACTATGTCTCTCAAAGCAGGCTCTCCTTAGACCTGCCCAGTTTGGCAGGGGAGAGGCAGTGATCACATTTGCTCGAGAAATTATGATGTTGCGTAACTCAGTGTTTCCTGGTCTCGCTTTTGCTCTTTGTGTAAAATGTCATCTTCTATTAATTCATTAACTAGGCCCACTTTCCTTAAGAGCTTAATGAGCATACTGGCCAAATTACTAATATCAGAGTTGCCTGGGACCTAAATTCCAAGTGCATAATCCACAGATAATGAAGTTCCCATTTATTCTGGCTGTCCCTCAAGCTGACGTTCTCGTGCTCCTGTCAAACACTGTGAATTCCCATTGTGTATCTGCCACACAAAATTTACTGCATGAATTCCAGGCAATCTGCGACTACCCAGAGACCACTGGACTCTCAAAACTGCCGGCAGCACCGGTGGCCACCTGTGGTGGAGTGGGCTGTGTTTTGCACAACTCCAGGGTATTCTTTACCTCAAAGTCACCACTCATTGGTGTAGTTGTCACTACAGTTTTCTAGCAGATGGCAGCCAAGTGTCTTGGGGAGGAGTAACTTTTACTAATTCACTCAGAGGTGCTGTCTGGACTGGAGGAGGGACTAAAGCAGCTGACACTTGTGACCTGGTGTTCCTTGCTTCCAAAAAATTCCCTCCTCCAGATGCAAATTAAAACTCCCACCATTTTCCCCTCCCGATTGAGTATCCCTTATCTAAAAGGTTTAGGATCAGAAACATTTTGGATTTCAGGGTTTTTTTTGGATTCTGGAATATTTGCATTACCCTATGGGTATCGCGTAGGCCTTTTTGATACTTTCAATAATATCTTTATACCACAGAGCACAGGATAAGCAAAAAAACACAGTGAATAATGCATGTAGGTCTTGGCCCCATGTGGGGCATCATAGGGGACCTGCCGTTAGTGTGTCTTGGGAGAACAGGTATATTCACTGAAGGTATATAGTCAGGCATGGCTAGTGGGAGGGTAGTTTGGTGCAAACGCAGGGTAGTGGCAGGGTTAACCATATGAAAAAAAATGTACATACGCTTTGACACAGCAATTCCCTTCCTAAAAATCTAACAGATATGTTCACACAAATGAGAAATAACTTTTTAATATAAGCACTCATGGAAGCATTGTTCATAACAGCAAAATATATCAGAAACAATCCAAATGTCTATCAGTTGCAGATGGCTAAATAAATTTTGGTGTATCCATACAATTCCACACCTATTTAAAAAATTAAGGCAGCTCTACATACACTGATGTGGAACAATATGAAAGCTATATTGATAACTGCAAAAAAGCAAAGTTCAGTAGAGAATTATAGAATATTTCTGGAAGGACACACACAACAGGTAACACTGGTAGCTTCTAGAAAGGAGAACAGATGCTGGTGGATAGAAGTGAGAGGGAGACTTACTTTTCATTGTTCACTCTTTTCTACTTTGTACCGTTGGTACTATACTATCTATTAAAAAAATAAGCCCATTGTCCTCTTCCTTGGCTTTGCCTAGGCTGGTGGGGGTCTTAGTTTCTTTATCGCTCCCCTTCCTTCCCTCCCGTGGATGTGAGGGCTCCTCCTTGGAGCTCGGGCCTCACTGTCCCATGCTCACTCGGAGGCTCCCTGAGGACGGCTCCTAAGGCCTCCGGCCTGACCTCTTGAGTCCAGAATTCCTGTTCTGGAATATTCACTGCCCCTCAAACTGACTCTTCACCATCCCTTTGAAGAAGTCCTGCGTGCCTTTTCTTAAAATGTATTTTTTCAATGTATTTTTCTCCATAGTAAATATTTTAAAAGCCAGATTTACTGAGGTATAACTTATGCACAATAAAACCTGCCCTTTAAAAATGTACAGTTAAATGAATTTTGACAAAGTGAAATAATTGCCTAACCAGGTGCACAATCAAGATACAGAATCTTTCTACCTCCCACAGCAGTTCTTTTGTGCTCCTTGCAGTCAATCTCCTCTCCTCATTCCCAGCCACGGGAAACCACTGGTCTGTTTTCTGTCCAGATTCACTTTTTCCATATAGTCATATAAGTGGAATCATACCGTTTGCAGCCTGCTGTGTCTCGCTTCTTTCATGTAGCACACTGCTTTTGATTCACCCATGTTTTTGCAGGGGTTAATATTTCGTTCCTTTTGATTGCTGAGTAGTATTCATTTGCATGAATGCTTGCAGCCTGCTGTGTCTCGCTTCTTTCATGTAGCACACTGCTTTTGATTCACCCATGTTTTCGCAGGGGTTAATATTTCGTTCCTTTTGATTGCTGAGTAGTATTCATTTGCATGAATGCATCACAATTCATTTATTGATTCACCAGCTGAGGAAGGGGATTGAGCTATTGCCAGTTTCAGAAAGGCAGGTCTTTGTGCAGACATATCTTTTCACATTTCTTGGGCATACCTGAAATGATTTCTGGGTCACATGAGAAATGTATGTTTAACTTCATAAGAAACTGTCCCACTGTTCTCCAGAGTTGCTGCAGCATTCTGCATCCCACTAGCAGCCACGTGAGATGCTCAGTTCCCTGAATCCTCAGTAGCACTGAATACTGCCAGTCTTTTTAATCTTAGACATCCTAGGTGTGTTGTGGCATCTCATTGAGGTTTAATTTGCATTTCCTAATGATTAATGATGATGAGCAACTGTTCATGTGCTGATTTGCCACTGCATATCTTTTTTGACAAAAAGTTTATTCAAATCTTTTGCCAATTTTTTAATTGGATTGTTTGACATTATTGAGTCTAAAGAGTACTTCATATGTTCTGGGACAGAAGTCTTTTATCACAAAT
>NW_007730924.1:129475-132086 GCF_000696425.1 Galeopterus variegatus | reverse complement strand
TCTCATATATTTATAACATATCCTATTGATTCTGTCTCTCTGGAGAACCTTGACTAATACAAGTCCATTGTATCAATTCTTTCTTAATGGGTGGTACTTTTTGTATTCTATTCAAGGAATCTTTCCCTGAATCTTTACTTAGAAGAAGTTTTATAGCTTTAAACTATATTATTTATAATATATTATATTTATTTACATTTATGATCCACTGCAACTTAATTTTTGTTGGTGGTACAAGGTCAAGGTCAAGTTTCTTTTAATTTCTCCACTTAGATATCCAATTTTTCCAGCACCCTTTGTTGAAAAGCCTATCCTTTCCTATTGAATTACCTTGGCATCTTTGTTGGAAATCAACTGACCATACAAGTCTGGGTCTATTTCTAGATTCTCTATATTCTAAGCCACATATTCTTTTGGCCATATACTTTTGGCCTATAGGTGTGTTAGCAACTATAGCTTTATATAGTTAAGTCTTGAAATCAGGTAGTGTGAGTCCTGTATGCTTCTTTTTCCTTCCAAATTTAATTTTGTTTATTTAGCTGAGTTGTAGTTAATATCCTTATGTATTTTGGATACTAATCCCTTATCAGACGTAAGGTTTAGAAGTATTTTCTCCCAATCCATAGGCTGCCTTTTCATTTTGTTGATTGTTTCCCTTTGCTTAGCAGAGGCTTTTTGGTTTGATGTAGTCCCATTTGTTTCTTTAACTTTTGATGTAATATACAAACAAACCAACAAATAAACAAATAAAAATCACTGCCAAGCCCTATATCAAAATTTTCCTCAGAGTTTTTTTTTAGGAGCTTTATGGTATCAGGTCTTATGTTTAAGTCTTTGATCCATTTTGAGTTGATTTTTGTGCATGGTATAAAATTATGGTCCCATTTCATTCTTTAGCATGTGGATGTCTGGTTTTCCCAGCACCATTTACTGAAAGACTATCCTTTTTCTCCATTGTGTCTTCCTGGTGGTCTTGTTGAAATTAGTTGACCATCTATACTAGGGTTTGTTTCTAGACTCTATTCTGTTCCATTGGTGTATGTGTCTGTTTTTATGTCAGTACCATGCTGTTTTGATACTATAGGTTTATAATATAATTTGAAAACAAGAAAAAAAAACAAATTTAACTTTGTTTAATTATTTCTCATTATAAAACTTTATACTGATTATTAAAGTCCATGCTAATTACTTTAATTTAAGTAATACAGAAATGTTTGACCATCATATTGATATGACATTTACATACTATTGCTGATATGTTAAGATTATAAATGATGGCATACAATGGTTTAAAAAAAAAAAATTGAAGCAGACAAAATGCTACCCCCCCCCCAAAAAAACTACTAGAATTCCACTAGATAAACACATAATTAACAATTTAGTGTAGAACAGGAGCTGGCAAACTTTTTCTGTCAAGGGCCAGAGAGTAAATATTTTACGCTTTATTTTTGTCTGGCTTTGTGGGCCAGACAGTTTCAGTCACAACTACTGAACACTGCATAAAAGCAGTCATAGACAATAAGTTGGCAAGGGAATGTGACTGTGTCCCAGTCAAACTATTCACAAAAAAAGGCAGCAGGTCAGACTTGGCCCGCTGGCTATGGTTCGCTTACCCACAGTATAAAGCCTTCAAAACTCTTCTCTGTGCAAGCATACACACTGTACTGTTCTTCATGCTATATAAATACGTATAGACATCTTTCTTTACCACACACACTTTTATAAAAGAGTAGCTGTGTAGTATCCCACTATATATATGTATATCACAGTTTATTTAACCAAACCAACCCTCTATTGAAGTACATTTGGGTTGCTTCCTTTTTTTTTTTTTTGCAGTTACAAATAATGCTACAACATTCAGGTGGACCAACCAGACTGTAAGAGCCATGAAGGGAGGGCTAGTGATCTTCGGTCACAGGTGGAATGATTTCTTGGGATGGATTCCTAGATGCCAGTGGTTTCCCTGGCCATCTGGTTTACCAGGTTTGAACACTTGGGGTTGTCTTGAACTCTCTCCTTTTCTCTGTCCACAACAAGCCATCAAGTGTGATCAGTTTCTGCTGTGCATGTTTTCCCAGCCTCTACTCCTCATCTCCATTCTCATGGTCACATCCAGGCCCAGGCCAGTAGGAGAAACCTCCTTGTGGGTCTTACCATCTTTAGCTGCTTTGAACTCTCAATCTTTCTGCAATACTCCCTCCAGTCTGAACATCACCCAGCACTGTGTCTCAGTGTAATTCTTATAAAGTTCTTCAGACCAAAAACTCTCAGTGGCTCACATCACCCTCCTCGGCCAGGCGTTCACAGACTGCAGTCTTTCCTGTCCTGGTTTCCCAATACCAACCCCCAGAGGGTGGGGAGAAAGTCCAGAGTTGGAATAAGGAACGCTATTTGCCTTGTGACATGTCCCCCATTCTTGATTTGAGCTAAATAATAATACTAACAACCACTGTGATCATTCACACACATTTGCTTTAAACTTGAAAATAAAAAAGCAATAATAATGTCATCATCATAACTATCCTAGTAACTCTTACTCTATCTTCGGCAGTATCTTGTGTGTTTTTATACATATTAATTCTTTTAATCCTTACACCATCTGTAGTTGTTA